>NC_092871.1:43955793-43985505 GCF_032062135.1 Pyxicephalus adspersus
GGTATAGTTGTTGTTTAATTGTTTGTTTTTTAGGTTCTCAACGCTGCTTGGTGTGGATTGTCGGGCATTCCTACGTCTGGTGGGGAGCCAAGAGGGCAGAGGTCCGACCAGATGGGCGGCAGTTGGGGTTTTCTCGGGCGGAAGTCTTGGTTCGCTGGATTGGAGTACGAGGTATGCTGTGGAGCCGGATGGTCCCGGAGATTCGGAGGTGTGCAGTGCTGGATAGAGCGCCGGATGTCGTGGTGATGCACGCAGGAGGGAACGATCTGGGGAAGAGAGCCATGAAAGGTTTGGTTCGGGATGTGAGGCTGGATTTTTTGAAGTTGAAGGTTGAGTTTCTGGGTACGGTCTTTGTCTGGTCGGACGTGGTGGCGCGGTCGGTTTGGACGGGGGCAAGGTCTGTAGTGGGTGTTAATAAAGCTAGGATTAAAGGTAATAAGGAAGTGGGCCGGTTTGTTGCGAGGAATGGGGGTGTGGTGGTCAGACATAGAGAGTTGGAAGAAGATACTTGGCGGTTTTTGAGACAGGATGGTGTACATTTGAACGATGTGGGGACGGATTTGTGGTGTCTGGGTCTGCAGGATGGAATACAGAGAGCGATCCGGGTGTGGAAGAGCGCACAGATGTGAGGGGTCCCACCCGTGCGCTGTGGCGGTTGAGGTTTGGTGAAGGTAAGAGTTCTAGGTTTAATTATGGTTGAGGGGGACACCAAAGGTGGTGGCGTAATCCCCCCCCCTCTTGCAAGTGGATTGGTGGAGGCCCCTGAGGTGGTGCTGTGCTGCTAAGGGGCCAGGTTGGTTTGGTGTTTGGTGGTTATGGAACTGTGGTGGCGTGGCGGACTTTACCTTCCGGGCCTGCAATCTAGTCGTTTGGAAAATTGGTTGGTAATGAAAGGGTTAATTGAGTTATAGGTTGGTTAGGTGATATTAGGGGTTAATTGTTAATGGTGTTATAAATTGTTATTTAAATGTTATTTAAATGTTATTCAAATGCTATTTAAATGTTATTTATTGTGTTGGTTATTTAATAAATATGCTAAAATATTATGTTAAGTTATGAATATTAATAGAGGTTTATGTTATTTAAATAAACGGCTGCTTGCCAGCCATTTAAATCACATTTCAGGTGTGGAGTTTTTATTTGAGTTAAGCGATTGTTAAGGGGGTGGGGGCTGGCAAGGGGTGGGGAAGAAAAGGTTTGTATTTTAAGGGGGGGGATAGCTTCAAGGCAAGCTACTAGCTACCCTGGTCAAGTAAGATCATCACCACTTATGTCACTAATTATGTTACATTTCAAATTATAACATATAATACAAAAGAAAAGGTAGAATTAGCTATTAGAAGCAGCAAAAGAAAGTGTCTTTTTGAGAATAAGAGGTGTTGAGATATTTTGCTTTGGTTCTTACTTAGGGCACTGCTGGTGCACCATGAAAGAGGAATGGTTTGGACCAGCTCACAGGAAGATTTTTTTGCGTCAGTAAATGAATATGCACAGTAGCAGGTAGTTTTCATGTAAGTTATCTTTCCCCAGAAGTTTAGATTGTCCTAAATATTACCATAAATGTTCAAAATCAGAAGCATTAGGAGTATTTTGATTATTATCTTTTCTTATGTTCTGCTGTTAGAGATGGACAGACAGAGATAAAAGGAATATATAAAGTATAAAGTTTCAGTTTTTCTGAGAACATGATATGTATTCCAAAGTATATTTTCTGAAGGATTTAACAAAATATTGCAGACCACCAGAAATATACCATTCTAAAGTCTAAAGAAAATGTACATACATTCCTTCTGTGACACTGGGAGTAATTGACTAAATAAGTTTAGCCTTTGCAAAGTGAAAAAAGTGAAAGAGGCAAATCTCTGTTAACTTCAACCATCCAATCATATGCAACCAAGCATATTTTTTTTTTACATTTTCTTGCTTGTAATTGGGTATTCTTTGCAAAGTGAATTTTCCTCACCTTAGCTTAGAAAGAAATTTCCCCTTGCCACATGATAATCCACTTTGCTAAATGAAAGGTATTTTAGTAGATAAACCCCATTGTGTTGAGGTTATCAGTTCTATCTGAGTTAAGCGGAAAGTAGACCTGAGTTTGGGCAGTACAAAGTATAACATTTGTCAGCCCTTCCAAAAACTGAGATTCTGGCTTAAGTTTTTTAAAACTAAAAAAGGCTCCCAAACTGTAGGAAAATATATTAAGCCAGAGGAGTCGAAAATGAAAAAAACAAGGAGGCAAGAGGATGGTTTAAGCAAGGACTACTTTGCCATCTATGAAAAAAGCATTTTAATATCAACCGACTCAAGGTTTAACATTCTCTGACACGATCATCACCTGCACCTTTTACATTGTATAATATACCAGGCTTATCTAAAATTACAAAAATTGTACTGAAGAAAATATACTTGGCAAAATAAATGGTAGGTAATAGAAAAACTTAAGCAAAGATCTGAACACAAATTAATCTGATGGGGCAAAATTTACCAAAATGGCCAGGTGCAGGAGCAGGTATTAGTTGTGGAAGATCTTTCACCCACAGCACATACTAATTTTGACATTGTTCCCCTCTACTCTCTAACTGGCCACTAGAAAAGGAAGAGGGGAAGCCCATTGTAATATTCAAGCTGCAATTTGGAGCTTCCACAGTTGAAAACTTTCTTCTTGTGCACTTGTAATGAGACAAGATGTCTGAGCAACCAGTCACCAAGATGCAGCAATTTCAATAGGGAGCAAGGGGAAAGAGTCACATGTTATCACACACGCAGTTACCAGTTATTGGAAACAAGGAAAGTATAAGCAAACAAATGCCCCTCATGCACAAAGCACAGATGTCCTGAAAAGATTTATTACCATTTTATGTGTATGAGTTGGCTTATGAATGGCATGTAAGCAAATCAGGAACAGGGGTATGAGTACTATGGATATAATTATACAACATAGGGCCTGTATTTTCAATTAATGATATACGAAAGGAAAATAAAAAAGAGAGAAAACTGAAAGATAAAATGCACTCAGTTTATTTAAAATGTCATCATTAACTCAATTAAATATATCTGAATGACCCAAACGCATATAAGAACATAAGTACTGTTAACACTTGTTCACGTGGGGTGGTTGGCAGACAGGTTAGCTGCTCTGTCCCCACCTACCTTAAGCTCAACTAACCTAAGAAGCAAGCACTTACAATTCCCAATTTTCTCTAACTCTAGGGGCAAGTATTTACTATTGAATAATTGAGTGAATGCTCCCATTCAATCTAGCAGTAAATGCTTGTGCCTAGATAAGCCAGGGTTGAACGAGTACTTGCTGCTAGGGCTGGCTAGGGCTAAGGCAAGCAAATACAGAGCAGGTGCACTGCTGCCAATTGCCACTCTTACTTCCTGCATTGACCATGGGATAGACAGTAAGTTGAAATATCTCCAAAGTGAGGAATTTTCCCTGTTAGTTGTCATTGTAATAATTGTTAATATTCGAAAAATTTCCTCTCTGTTTCTGTTCTGGTCACAACTCAAAATTTTGGATTTTCCCAGGATTTTCAGTTCCATTGACAAGGGTCATCAGAACACAAACAGAAAGTAAACTTTTGTGGTAAATATTTTCTATTTTACTTATATTATAAATTCTGAGGTAATTGCATTCCATTCTTAAAAAACATATTTTGAGCAAAGGTTTGCTTTTTGACACATAAAATTAGTAACTAATTAGCCATCATATAACTGGTGTCATTAATACTAAACTACCCCAGGGGTGTATGTTTCCTGCATTACATTTTTAAATTGTAGTCTTTTTCTGTGTATGGGTTTGACTATTTTTATTTGGGAAGTGTAATATTTCTTTAAATAATTTTTGATTCCTTTTCTGTTTTTCATTTGTGTAGCATAGTCATCATACACCACAATCCTCATATCATATCATAATAGAGTTTAATGCCAGGTTACAGACACAGAATATGGATTATGCATTCTGGGCTCTAATTTAATGCTGTGGTGGCATATAATAGATTTAGTATGCTATTAAAAGACACACATGTAATTTCCTGCACATAGGCGATTTGAATACTTTTGTAATAAAGCAATATTTTGTAATATAAATAATACTATATACTGTTCTAGTCACTTCTACACCACACTGGTATGTTTCCTGAATTACAACAAAACCTTAATCACAAGTATTTCTAATTAGCAGTTTTGAACATGGCTTAAAGCCATGTATGTTATATAAAATGTGCAGTTATTGATAAATTTGATTGAAAATCTATACGTTTAAAAAAAAAAAATTTTTTTTGCTGTGTGGATAGTTATCTGTCATCAGCTTGAAGTTGAAGTATTTCGCACATGTGAAAATTTCTTAGGCTTCCATCCAGGTCTTTTTTTTCCCTAGACTGACATATGCTCAAAACATTTTTGTAGATTTAACTTTCAGCATTTGATAAGCCTGGGCGTTCAAATATGTGGGAGACATTTAGCATTACCACTTTTACTGTTGGGTGGTCTAAATGTTTTAAATGAATGTGAATTTTCCATCTTAAGTTTTCTTAACCATTTTAGCCCACCACCCTTCACCTTAGAGGTTTCCTATAAGGGGAGTTTTCAGGAGAGATGCAAATGACATGTTTAATTCAGACCCATCCATATGAGGATCAAGGAATCCCAACAGGTCATTGGGAACAAGAGCAGAAACATCAAACTCGGGGATGTATGTCTAAATACAGGACAGATGGCAGGCTGTCACCATAGTCAGTGTAACATTGTGAACCACTACTACCATCTGATTATTGAACTTTCTGGCTTCAGGAGGCTCCTGGGGAGCTTTGGAAGAAAAACAAAGATGCACAGGCACCATTTTGATTTGGTAAATTGGATTAGTGGCAGATTCCTCGTAAAAAAACAAGACACAGCCTTATAAAGTGAGCCCAGAGTATCTAAAAATTTAGAGCTACACAATTGTGGGGAAACATGGCAATAAATTCTTTACAATAGCAGGCCAAAAAAATATTTTACACTTAGCATTAAATTGAAGGTATATTATTATACAAAAAAAGCAAAACTTCATTATTTTATTACCTATGGGAGATATATGACAGACAATCTGAATTCTTCTATATAGTATTCTTTCCTAAAATGTTTTGATCATTATTTGTAACACATGTACACTACTTGTGAGATTAAAAAGCGCTTATCTTATTAATTCTGAACATAAATCACATAACACTAACAGCGGTCTACATATATCATCCTTATCTCTTGGCAAGGCTTATGCAATTGTATACGAGGACAACTTTTCCCTCTGGAACACTTTGCTCTTCTAACACATCTTGTAATTTTAATCTGTCATTCTTATATTTCACAATTATAAAAGAGATCTGGATTAAAGAGGCTTTTTTTTGTCCTAAGTAAAATTTATATTGACAAGTTTATTGTCAGGTATTGTATTTATTATTGGTATAACCCACAACATATCCTTCAGTTTTTAAATGCTACTTGAAATACAGTATATAAAATTTGAGCAATTTCCCACATCTAGAGGCCCATGTGGTTAGATTTTCTTTTTACAGTCATCCACACCAGTGACACCTAATACACTCAAGTCCCCCTGCCACTATTGCATTGCACTTTATATTATGGAGAACCTATTTAAAGATTTAGAAAAGTAGGAATGTGTTAGGCTGGGTTTAAATTTCAAACTTCCTATTGTGGGTCCAGATCCTGTGTGCATGAGTTATTTTTGTCCAGCTGTTGTGTCCATAAAGTATTGAAAGCCACTATGTATAAAATATTATGTTCCCACCTCCTGTGTGCATAAGATATAGGTACCAGCTCCTTCATGAATAGAATTTCATGAGCCAAGCTTTTCTATGCATAAATTGATAAAGACTCAACTCCTGTATGCAAAAGGTTTTATGGACACTAGGTCATTTACCCATGGGACATAATGGGTCCAGCTCACATAATATTAAATAATGGGTGCATTAGGTATTATTGGCCCAATTCCTGTGCACTTGAAACGTTATGGGCACCTTAATGCATGAGATATTAAGGGCCCAGGTAATGATGTCATTATGGTATAGAACCAAAGCAAAAGGAATACCTGATATGCTATTTTTTTACTAAGAAAATATAAAAAATAAATTCACTTTAAAAAAACATAGTTTTTAAATGTTCTCATGCTCTCTTGTATATTAAGTTTGTATTTTCTCTGTAGTTCATAAAATAAGTACCCTAATCAGATTGCAGCTTCTGGGTTCATGCTCTCAATTTTCTTGTTATTGCTGTTTCTGCAGTATCGTTCGCATTGATCTCCCAGCACTTGCACTTATATTTGTGATTAACTTTTCAAATAACTGTTGGTTCCTAGAATGAGTCAGTTTCAATAAATCAATACAACAGAGGCAGATAACAGAACAGCAAGAATATTGCACACGTTTCTCAGCAAGTATTCCAAGCTTAAAATTTATTATTGCTTGAGAGTTTATTTTTTTCTCCCCACTACACTTTCTCATTGAATATCTTGAAGGCAAAATGTTCTACACAAGCATAACTTCATGCTCATGTATTTTTAATATTGTTTAGGAAAATATATATTTAGATTTGTTTTGTTATAGGGAAGATGTTACATTTAAGCTGAAAGAGTAAAGTACAGTTTACTGTTTAGCCTGTCACAAACTCTAGCAATTTTAGTCTGCTGCCTCAGCTGCTGCAGCACATCTTTAGCTTGCCCAAAATGTCACTCATTGCGTTAAAGGGAATCTATCATTTGAGTCTGCTTGCCCATTTTAGGATAAAGCTTAATAGTATCTTGTTGATGCCTATATTTTTGATCCCATCACCTTATTTTAAGTTAACGCTGCTTGCCTAATTATATCTCCCACCTAACTTTGTGAAGGTAAATTGCTTTGGTATGCTTTGGTTTATTGGATTACCCCGTGTGACCTCTTGGTTTGGTCTTAATTTTGTTCACATTTATTACGTGATATGTTATATACCTAGCCAGTTGACCCAAAGTAACTTTTGTTTGACCAGCTGGCCCCAGCTGTCTTCTTGGGTTCTGATATTAGCCTGTTTGGACTTGAGATCTTCTTCTTCTAGTCTTTAATTTGGGATCAATAACTATATAAAAAATCCAGTTCTTCAAACTTGATGGCAAAAGAAGAGTGGTAGAAAGAACAGTGCTACTCACAAAGCTTCTCTGAAGGTTGATGCATATTCCTATGCTCTTTATCCTAAATGGGTGAGAACTGTACTCCTCATTATATAGGTTAGGTTAAAAAAAGACATAGGTCCATTATATCTTTTTTTAAATTCCTTCAACTACTGACCACCTATTATAAGGGATATTCATCCCAATGACCACCAATGTACAGGGAGTTCTTCAATTCACTGGCCACCAATGTAAAGGTAATTCTTTCAATCTTCGACAACAAATGTATGGGAATATCTTTCTCCCACTGACCACCAATATAAGGGGCTTTTACCACCAGTGTGAGATGGTACTTATCAGGTGCTTTTCCTCTTAGAGAGGGTACTTTTCCTCTTAGCGAAAATGTGATGCGGTATTTTTTTTCACTATAAATGTAAGAGGGGTCTATTCCAATGGCCACTAACCTTCATTTTTTTTTTACTGACCACGAATATTAGAGGGCACATCAACACTATTCAATAGTGTACGGGGCATGTTTTCACTAACTATCAATGTAAGGGAGTACAAGTACAAGTCATTACTTTTGCATGAACTTGTTTTCTTGTGTAGAAAAATGAATTATACTTGTGTAATTTAAAATAAAACTTCACTTCATGCTGGGTTCCTGCATACTCCTATAATTCTATTTTGAGATCATTTTATACATGGGATTTTACACAACCTTGACAGTAAACTAATTCTATGGAAGTGTTGACAGGGCATGCAAAAAAGCCTCATAATTTCACTCCATAATCTGATACTGATGTAAGGATGCTATGATTTACAATCAGGAATAACCACCATAAAAGATAGGGAAGGAGAGCACAGTAGGATGCTGCTCGCTTGTCTTCCCCCTTCCCACTCCATATAACACAGTGGACGCTGTGTGTACAGTGCTCATTCCTTCATCAGTCAAGTTGATGATCAAGAAAGATTGTTTCCAGCAATGATCTAACGTGTGTACACAGCTTCAGCCTAGAATTGACCCTGTTTGTACACAAACCTCATTGTGCCTTGGACTTTATTATCTTGAGTGATAGAAGCAACTAAAAACATATTTTGGTTTTAGTTTTCCCCTTGGGGCTTTAAAGTGTTTTCCCTCTCCCTCCTACAATGTTACAATCAGACTAGGCCAAAATTCTAAAAGGCAACCACTAAAACCTGAAAAAGCAATAATGTGGGGAGGACTACTAAATAGGGAAGGAGCATTAAAAAGAACACAGAAAACGTTATTATAACTGGACCATCATTACAAAAAATATCAGAGAACAAACATAACATGGAGAGTTAGGTCTGTATAAATATATAAATTTATTTTCTTTAATTTGTTCAGGTTAATAGATAAAATACATTTTACGACTACATATAAAAGCTTACAATATTTCAGTGCATACATTTCTAAAGCCTTGAAGCTTGTGGAGAGACCAGTATCAAGCCACAAGCCACCATCATAACAGACTGACATCCAGTCCACATAAAACTATATACTGTCATTGTTTTGGTTTTCATATAGATGTACAAATATTATATGCCATGTATAAAGGTTAATTTATTCTTTTCACCAAAAAACTTAATTCAGTGGAAATAATTAGTGTTGCATTGAATACTTAAACTAGTGGTTATAACAGTTTTGACTATAAAATGTCAATAACACATTGTTAAAGGTTTTACAGCATAAACACTTAAAAAAGTGTGACATTATACATCTGTAAATATAAAGACAAATATCAGATAAAAATGTCTTTAGTAGTTACTTTATGCATGATAAGGTAGTTTTGCAATACAACTGAAATTCTGACCAAACCTCCATTTGTAGTTTGGGGTATAACTGAGCAGAATCCTATCACCTGTTGAGTCTTGACACTTGTTTGTGACCAAGGGAGCAATTCCCACCACCAGCAGATGCTTAAATGTACACCAGACTCCCAGTTCCCCTATTTAAAATGCAATCTAAATATCTCATATTAGGTTGGTGACATGGAAAATATCTAATCACATTTCTATGTCATTCATCCATCTAATTGGGAACAGTTGTTAGGATAGGAGTGGGGTAGAGGGAGATTTAACAGTAATCATAACAAGCAACTGCAAATTACACTACTAAACTACTACCTAAACTATTCCACCTCGGGTTTAAAATTCTGTTTTATTATTATAAAGATAGGACATATAATGTAGGCTTAAAAAAGGGGCTGAAGTTGTTGGGAGAGGAAGTTTATGTTCATTTTTTTCCAAAGAAAGGACAGTTCTAAAAGCTAATATGGACAGGGTATATTGAAGGTTTTGTTTTCAAATAAAGATGTTGATAAAATAAAATGGAAGGCATTGGTATACCACCAAATAAAAAGTAGTGTTAAAATTACATAATATTTTGCTCATTAGTGTGCATAAGTATGACAAATTTACCCTCAGTATACAGTTACAGAGTTTGTGGAAAGTGCATATATGTAGTTGTTGTATTGCATTCCATTTTTGGGACCCTATTTAGTTGTCATGAATGGAATTATACATTTTTTCCAGTGCACGTGAAAATAAAGTGTTGGTGTAAATGTGCTGATTTTGAAAAAAGATTGGTATTATCTCTTCTATATATTTTTTCTAAAAAAGCCCCAACTACGTGCACTTCGCAAGATTTAGTATCATATGAAGAAACCACACAAGCAGAGAAAGACAGATAGGCTAAAAGAGACAGACTATCACCTAGGTCGGCTAGCATTTTATTTCTAGATGCAGAACTAGATCATGAACAAGACAATCTAGGCAAAAGCCGTAGAAGCCTTAGACATTGTGGATAGTCAGGTGTATTGACACTTAGCAGGTTAAACTGTGTGTAACTGTACAGCATATCATTCTACCATTAAAAATGGCAGCAACAAAAAGATCACAGATTGCTTGAACAATTAGGGCAGCCAAAGTGTGGGTGACAGTGTGTGGCCCCTGGTGACCGTTGTCTTTCTAGGCCAGGGGTCGGCAAACTCTGGCCTTAAGGCCAGATCCGGTAGTTCGTACCAGCCTAATGCTCCGGAGCCGCCCCCTTGAAGTTGCTCTCCTATTTACAGCGGCCGGCGTTGATACTTCCGCCGCTGTGGTAAATAGAGAAAGCTCCCTGAAGGTAAATCCCTCTCCTCCGCAATGCATACGGAGAGAGGGATTTTAATTCAGGGGGCGTTCCCTGGTGGTGGGTGCAGCCAATAGGGCGGGCCCGGCCTAGTGTGCTTCTGCCCACTCCATAACTGGCCTAGTGGCCATGAAACTTTGCCGACCCCTGCTTTAGGCCATAGACTATGTTACCTATGCAGAAAGCCTTCTTTGGTGACAACACACCTGGTATGAATGAGACTTTAAACCTGTGAGGAGTAATTTATGCCATTCTTGTTTTTATGGAAAACCTATACTGAAAATTATTTAGGCTGTTGTTGCTGACCTCTCCTTCTGAAAACCCTATTTGAATGGCTAATATGCTGGTCGAATGCTGATCAAAGACCCAATTCCTGTATATTAGGAATGTCCTAGTCAATGACTCAAAAGGCATTTAATGCCAGATATATGACTTTCTGTTACAGACACTACATCTCTCAGAGGTTACACCCCAACTTTCTTGTATGTAATGCATTAACCTGTTCTTTACTGCATTACATTGTTGTTTAGGGTACATGCATTAGTGTGTTACTGTGCCTTAAAAGAACATACCTCTGATGCACATGTATTGCAGAGCATTACAACTCATGGTATTGAACTATTTTGCATTGTGGTGAGTGAAATAGTGCAGGTTTATACAGGACCCTAATTGCCTGTGTAGTCCTCCACATTCTAAACTTATTGGACTTGTTGTAGATTTATTAAGGCACAAATGGAAATATACCTGTTAGTTGCTTAATTCTATATTGCATATACTAGTATATGTACAAAATACTGTATATAAAATGTAGTTTGAAGTTAGAAAACAATGATTAAAAAAGGAGAAATGCAAAAAAATATCTATGTAAATGCTCTATTAATATGTTAGATATATTATAATTATATTTATTTGGTCATTTCTAGTTGTGTGTTTGACTTGTGTGCGAATACGATTTATAGTAATGATCTGAAAATTTGCACTGCAAATTTCATTCCACATATCCTCTATTAATAAAGTTACAATAAAATGCTGTTGTGACAAACTTTACTTTAAGCTCTAGTAAATAAACTTTCCCTTGATTAACTCCCTGAGAAATGACGCAAAACAACTTGCAAAAAACCTTAATAAACTGTACAATACTTCAGTGAGTAGAGCATGGTTTCCTGCATGGTTTATTATACCCAACTAATACCCAACTAGTATGTGGCTAAAAGAGAATTATATAACAAATCTCAGCAAAAGACTTGCTTCACTTCAAAGCCCTACTACACCTTCCTGACAATTTTGAATCACACAACAGAGTGGTGAAGTGTATATTTTTAAAACACATTTAATACTGTGCAGTTAATTACTGGACTTGTTTATTAGTACTGATGTAACTGACTTTAGATACTAGCATGTCTATTGTCCTAACATCATATATTCTGTCCCGGACTATAGCTAAAATCCTGTTGCTAAAAGCTTATTTATACCACTAGTCTCTTCTGGCTTTAGCACATTGAGTCCCTGATCCAGAACAAGCATGCAGATTAGGTCAAAATTATGTATTCTTGCTTCAGGTTAGTGAATTAAATTACAATAATGACTCAACTGATGTTTATCAACTGGTTAGCCCTCAGGCAGAGAGACCTATGGGAGTCAATAATCAGCCTACAGCCCCTTTCAGACATGTGATCTGAAAAAAACAGCCCAATTAGTAACTCCATTGCCCTTGTGTTTGCAGTGGTGTTCTTTCTTCCATTAGCATAGCCAAAAGCAACATTTTGCTTCAAGGAACCATGCCACAACCTCCACACAAATGCAACTGCATGCAAACATCTCTGACTTACCTTAGACAGAACCAGATACTTTTCCATGTGACAGCACTGGTGCTTGGTGACAGGCCCAGAGCTGATACACAGAGGGAGTCACATGTTGCTCCATACCCATGCATTGGGCATTATCTTTGCAGTTAAATTCAGCATTATGGTAACAAAACAAAGTTTGTGCTGTTGGGAAGGGGAAATAAAAGCAGCTGACCTATGAAAAACTCTTTTATAACTCTGCAACTTCCTGGAAAAGGTAGGAATGAATCATATAAAAAAAAAAACATTTAATAAGAAAAGTTTTTCATTACACAGTATATCAGGCAAAAGCTGTGTTTAGTCAGATAGTTAGATAAAGTGCAAGAAGCAAATGGAATGGATGAAGTATTTGAGAAGAAATTCATACTGAATAAAAATTAATTCATGGCTAAGATCATTTTCGATTCAATGCCTAGAATTTTTGTTTAATACAATTACCTCAAAGCACTCCGAGTTATTAAACAGTGAAACAATGAAACAATGAAAGTAAACTTGACAAAACAAGTTTGACATTTCAAAATCTGATATTGAACATAACAGTGGTCAAAAGATAAGATCAACATAGGTAATGGTTTCTGCTACTCCCTTTACTTATCAAGCTGTTTATGATATCCTTTTTTAGAATTCTCATGTGTCTCTGTGTTTAGTCATTGGGAGTGAGAAACTGAAACTGAAAGAAGCCAACATTCACTTAGCAAAGTGAATAAAGAGAAAATGTTTTCACTTTGTATAGCCAATCATGTGCAAGAAAATTTTAATAAACAAGCAGGAGATTTTGCTTTGCATTGGTTGTTTAATATGTACAAAGCTTAATCTTCACTCTCCAAACTAACCAAACATTAATTTTACTTAGTAAACATTCTTTTCTCCTTCAGTGAACCAACAACATTGACTTTACTGCAATGGAAATAAAAAAACAGAATGCCTATCATTGTAGGATAAGCCAGTCTTTCCTTCTTCACATATAGCGAAATATTAAAACAGAGTATGCCATAAGGTAATAACAACAATGCCATATAAATTTTATACATCATTGGGCGGGTGGGGGGTACAATATTTAAATTACAAATAGACCAAAGAATATTAGTAATATACAAAACTGCTTATAATACTTCATATATTGCATTATCCAATATGGTTTTACAAAATAAATTTAAACATACAGACCCATGAACATCAGGGTGTCTGAGGGCTTTGAAGAGCTAAAGTAAACTATCAACGAACCATGTTTTTGTTCAATATTTCTTAAGTAACATATACTTTTCATCCTTTTTTTGCTACACTGACAATTTTTTTGGTTCTCCAACTTATACAGTGCTGGTTGCTCTAAAAGGGTGTAATGGTGATGATGATAAAATATTATGATGTAGTATGCAATATGTAGTATGATGAGTGCAATATGATTTTCTAAACACTAAAGATGCCGGTATACTACATTAAGGAGATCTACTAAAAAGATTATTTTAGTACTGTTTTGTAAACTACACATAACCCTGTCTGTAAAGAAAGCATGTGGTCAGAGACATTCCTTAAGGCTTTGGAAAGGGCAACGATGACAGTTCAAATTGCTGTAACTCATAACAGTCTACACTGTATAGTATTATAGCTCATCTCACTACAGTAAGATAATTTGTTTTGTTGTTATGGATTTTTGCACCCTGCATATCATATTATAATTTTACCCCACTAGATTATTCATAAAACTATTAAACTTTATAGCTTTTATCACTTTATAAAAACTCATCTAGATGCAGTTTATGTTCTGTTGAGTATATTTAGTTATATGTGTTTACCCATAACCAAAACCATGAGAGTAAAGACTATTTGGCATTTTGTTTATGAATTTAGTTTAGATTTTGATAAATAAAAGCTGTTATCACATAGATTAGAAACACTGGCAGATGGTCAAACACCAAACCCAGAATTATTGTTCTAGTCTGTGCCACCAGACCTGAATTTATGCTCAATTGAGTATTGTCAACTATTGAAGATAGAATACAGCCATTGTTACTTGTTTTTAGATACTTGTAAAATAATATATTGACCATTACAAGTACTCCTGTCTATAAATCTCTGTTTTAGGTTTTGGCTTTCCTAACAGTAAACAGAACAAAGGGAAACCCTTTTGACCATTATATGAATTAGCAATTCTAAATGAAGATGGTATGCTAATGAGTCCAAGAAGATTCATTTCTGGCATACATGTGTTGGCATTTAACCCTGTTTTAAAATGTTTTGGTCACACAGTGTAGAACTCAATACACAGTACAACCCAGTTGTTTCTCTTGACCATCCATCAGTTTTATGAAATCAAACAAAGGTCCAAAATGTGATAAATTACCATAAGATATAAAATGACTAATAAATATATAAAATGTTTAACTGAAGTAGAGGTCACTGCACAAATGTGTCAATATCAATGAATTCACACTGTGCAATGTGGAGAAACCAAGTCTAATAATCTGTTGAATGGACTGGGTAACCATCTTATGTCTTACAAGCAAGACCACCACTTGAGTCCTAGAAACAAGATGGTTTGAAATGAAAAGCTTGGGGTTTTGGTTACTAGCGCTGCATATGTTTTAGAATCCACATTAATCTCTAGGGATGCTATAATGTTCCCACATTGTCACAGAAATACAGCAGTAAGTGACACAATTTTGGCTCAGACATCCTCCACCTATAAACACTAGTTAACATGACGTTTTGCTGCCATTGTTATCATGCTGAAAAACACAAAATAAGAATCTTTGAAAAATACCCTAAAAAGTCATAAAGTTCACAGCTATCCAATAGTAAAAGTAAACTACTGTCACAGATTTACCATGGAAATCCACTATAGTAGCTTGTATTTGGTGTACTGATAAAGAAAATCCTGGTTACTTTTTATCCTTGAAAACTATACCGAAAAGCTGCAGTAAAGTGTAAATATATAACATTCCAAATAGACACATTATCTTTATGTTAGTAACAGCATTCAGTCTTAAATATTGTGCTTTTATAAATAACATATGCTCATTTTGGTGCTTCTATCTCTGTGAAATAAGCTTTTTCTAAAAAAAATACCCAGTAAATTTTTGTACTTTTTTCAGCCACACCTAACAGGGCAATACCTTGTATCCAACACTTAGGCAGTCATAGATCTGTGAAGTTTTTTTTACATTTGGCTGTATTAGAAAAGAAGCTGTTAGTTGAACCAGCAATAACTGAACTGCCCCATTTGCTACACTGGAGGAGCAGAATAATGAATGACTGAGTTATAATCTGGTGGGGGGCTGTGACACTCAAGGTTCATATCCATTGGCATAAGAACAAACTCTTCAAGTGTGAGGTCTTGAGGGTATTCTTCGATTTGGCTAGATGGCTGATACTTCACAAGATTTCTCTCATTTTCGGTAAGCACAGACTCCTTGCTTTTGCTTACTGCTTTCATTCTGTGGGGAGAAAAACAAAGGAAAAGTTAAACTAGCAATGAATTTTCCTTTATGAGTAGAGACCAGCCAAAACCTATTTAGAGTGTGGTTTGTGAGACCTAGCTACTGCTTTGTTACTAGGAGGGGTGAAACAAGGTTAAAGATGCCATGACAACTTATTCAACTAATTCTTTTTTTTAGTTTGTAAAACAACAACATATTCTTTTTCAATGTAAAAAAGAAAAATAAATTCCATTTGTTACTGCAAAAGCAGCCTATTGGCCATGGACATCACTACAGGCAGAAGGACAACCCTTTTGGGTATAAAGCAATTAAACGGTAGAGCTAACATACAGACTCAGGACAACCAAATATAAGGAGTGCATTCATACTGCATGCACTTAGGTGTCCTTTGTGATGATTGAAATCTGCACTGCTAAACCACTGTTGCGTTGTTTAAGTGGCAGTTTCTTAGTTCATTATTATCTATTCTTTAGAAAGTACCTTGCAGTACTTTACTCTTACTGCCTGTCAGGAAAACAGAACATTCACAAAATTAACACTGCAAGCATGTAGAAAGATACTCATACATAAAGGCCTCAGATTATTATGTCTAAAATGAACATTCACTGAACAGTGCAAACCCAACTAAGTTTCTATAAAGGAATAGGACATGGTCTTATTTCTGCTGATCAATAGAGAATAATCTTAATACCCCTTCTGATTTTCCATGTCTTAAAGCCATTGCCCTTGTTGCTTGGACAGCTCTATTTCTCACTCAGCATGTGCTAGACCTCTACACAGAGACCACTGCTTCCCCACAAACAACAATTTTCTGCAGCATAGGACAAGATTTTCTGATTCAAAACAACTGTAAAACCTTAAACATTTAAGGTGTTGTGATGCACCTGAATTATACACAGGTATACATTTAAAAAGGTATGAAGTTTGCTAGGTGATCAACTGGATTACTAAAATACTAAAACTTCATTAGGGTACAAGTTTTCCTATAATCCTGGTTAAGGTCCGTTGGTAAACAACTAACAAGTTCGGCAGGTTATGTGGAATTGAAGATGCTGGTACAGGTTTATAAACACACTAGTTAGTGTTGTCAAATATTTTTTTAGACTAATAATCAAGAAAGTGTAAAACAAATATTATTACTATTATTAGTGTTTTTGTAAAGTGTTTTTAAGCACAGATTTTCACTGATATAAGCCACACTTATTTTGTTTTGTGAACTATGAAGGACCTTGTCCTAGAACTATGACATTAAACTCTAACTCTGCTCTGTGCTAGAAATGACAGCTAGTCACATATTTCTGCAATTATGGCATTAAAAGCACTGTCATCACATCGTTTGGGAGCAAGGTGGCCTTTTGCTCACAAGTCAAGCCTGGAAAGAGTCTATTAATTTGTTTTAAATTCTTACACTTTCATCTGTTGCAAAAGAAGATAAAGCTTGTGCATGACTGTTCTGTGTACCAAGAATTAGAAGTTTTCAGACAGCCGCAGGCAGAGAGCCAAGTAAGTGCTGGATATTGGCCAGGGTACCTTACATTATGACATAACTGAAATGCAATTAAACATTATCCTGACTGCTTTTAACCGCAATGGGAAAATATGGTAAAGTATTTAAGGGTTTAGGATAGATGGACTGCATACCAGCCTTTTAAATGACTAAATTGCCATTTAAAAAATAACCTTCATTAGGTTTGCTGATTATGGGATTGGATTAAAAGTTAAATTCTGCCTTATCTTCTACCCTCAAATACAGAATAACTTATTTTAGATCTAACTTTATTGTTATGCTGTGAAAATGTATTTTTGAAAACAATCATTATGGCATGCATTTTCACATACTGACATGCGTTTTGATGGATGCTTACAAAAAAACTTACTCCAAACATTTTAAAAATGCCACATCTGTCTGCTGGTAATATGGTATATTGCATGAAAAATCTGCTGTGTTACCAATCTTTTCTAAAGGCCCTAGGATACATTACGATGCAGTAAACTGAATTTTTAAATAATGCACAGCAATGCAAATGTCATTAGCTTTGTGTGAATTTGTATGACAATTTTATATTTGATGTAGGTTTTAGTTACATTTCTAGTGACAGGTGCCATCAGAACAAAAATGAATGGGTATCAGCCCAGTGGGAACATTTACATCAAAAATTGCCTAAACTCACAAACATTGTTTCCATAGTGCAGCAGGATCCCAAAAATCTCAAAAACATGGGTAATCATTTTACAAATTACTACCAGAGCTTTGCAAATTCATGTTTTGGTCCTTTTCCTCTTACCCCTGTTATTCTAAATTGCCCATTAAATGCAATGATTTGCATCAATAGCGAAGGAGGGGTGGAAGTTTGGGGGTTAAACCACTCCATTTGAGCTTTACCCAGCATTTGCACTATAAGGCACCCTGGGTTTCGAGAATCCTGTGGAATAATGATATTGTCTGTTTATGCATGTTATACTTAGTTATGTGAGTCAATAGGCACACTTTAATACATATTTATTACACATACTTATGATAAAGCATAATAATGCATTTGTTGTCTTTTAAAGAAATATGTCAAAAGAGAAGGACATGGGCTAGTATTGCTTGGCAATTTGTTGCTTCAACACCAGAACTGTCACATGAGGTTGAGGAGAGAGTCTCGGGCACTGTGTAAACTATGACTAGGATTGACTTGCTTCTTTCCCTGGTTTGTAGCAGTGGATGAAAAGTGGGAAAACAAAGAGAAGGTGAACTAGATTTGTAAAGAACTCTGCACTGCATGGTCTAGAACAGGTTCATTCTCAAAGGGCCTGCTTTATTAAAGCTCTCCAGGGCTGGAGAGGATACATTTTCATCAGTGAAACTGGGTGATCCAGCAAACCTGGAATGGATCTCATCCAGGATTCAAAACATTTGCTAGCAAATATCCATTGATATCCAAATATCCAACAGCCTTGGAGAGCTTTAATAAATCAGCCCCATTGTCTCATCACCTAACTACTTGCTACCATGTGCATTACTATCTCAAGTGGCTTTATCTACTCCAAGACACTACACATGAAGGAAATATTATTTGTCTTTGCATTCAATCTCTGTCTGGAAGTGAATTTATAATAGCAATTATTTCAGATCTCAAATGCTTTCTAAAATATAAATACATATGGGTGTACAATAATATGAAAGATGCAATACTTTGCTTCTTTTGACATATTACTATTTTTCTTTCTTTGTATCCTCATCACACATTGCTTGACCATTTGCATGTTGGTGCAGATGTTGTTTGTACTGGAGGATGGAGTTTTCTAAATTACATGTGCATGAATATACATTACTGCCCAGCATACAGCAATGTAGTGGATGTACGTGATAACTTAATGTATGCATCCAGCACAAATCATTATACCAGCTATCACCACAGAAATCATATAAAACTGAAGAATTTGTTGAACATTTCTATAGGGATATCAGATTTTGATCTGGTTTTATTTGGCTCCAGCATCCAGTGACTTGAAGCTTTAGTTAGTTTGCCAGATAAAAAAAGCGAACTCCCCACAAGTCATAAGAACAGTGGGATCTGGCCGAAGAATGACAAACATAATAATCCCTGTAACGATCCTCAAGTAGCTTTAGCGTCAGCTATAGAAAATGTCTGAAATATATCCAGGGTAAACGTCTTTGAGGTATTCTTCTAATGCGTAACTCCTGACTGATATTGTCCCAGCTCTTTAACTTTCTGTAGCTTTTGGACTTTGTGAGAATACCATTATTTTAGCTAACTGGTTTTAAAGTAAACTTAGACAGATCATAATATACACAGTACAACCTGCTGATATAGATCATAGCAGATCATAATTAAGTATTAAGGCTGGAATTCTGAGCTTTGCTGCACAGTGGATTGCATAAGGCTGTTATTAAGGTACTTAATGCTCTAGTTGCTTTTATAAGTGTACTTAATACACACATACTGTGCCTGCAAGAACTGCTGTTTTTGTATCTGCCTGGAGCTCAACTTTAACTGTACAGTAAATATATATTACAACTAATGTTTTAGGAGATTAGGTGATAGCGTATAGTTGGATAATCACAGTTTAATCAACAGCCAATGACTAAAACACACAGCTGGTTCAACATGCACATATTTGGTTTCGGTGAAACTTTTCTCAGAATGCATGTACGCTAAAGCTTTATTTACCTGTGTTTAAGGGTGTTGCATTTATGCAAACTTACACGAATTTACTGAATATGTTTCTTTAATCAAAGAAATAAAACCTGCCAATGTGTATTAAAGACTCCATCATGTTTCCCACTGCTAGTACTTCCAGGTATGGGAAAAATAAGGGCCACCACCCTGTTCAATATAATGCAGTGTTATTTGCCTGAGCAGCCAATCACAATGTCTAAGAGCCACCACATGGTATGCCTAGAAAGTCAATTTTTTTCAGAGGACCTTTGCAGAAGCAACATTGACAAACAGGGCAGCAGCTGAGTTAAAGAGGGGATTAGTAAGCTGTGGGTGGGTATATGTATTAGGGTGTATCCAATTACATAGATAGAAAAGCAGGATTTTTTATGTATAATAATAACAGTACGATAGTGGGACACTAAAAGGATGCCTGACTTTATTTTACCATGCATTTTTATTAGTGTAAAACAAATTTAAATATAACTCATATAGCCTTAAGGGGAACACTTTTTCCTTTAGGTGCAGAATCATACAATGACCTGTGTGCAGGTAACCAGGAACAATATCAGAATCAGAAAACCAGCAGTACTGCTGGTCATATAATATCACAACTGTTTGCTTCCAAAAAAGACAACGAAAGATACAGATGGTATACCGAGTCTGAAAGTACTCAAGTACAATCAAATACTGGAGCCTGGTTCTTTGCTTTCTAGGGTAATAGTTAGAATTTACACTAATGACCATGATTGATTTAAGAATTTTCATTGTTCAGCTTTAGCTTTAGCTGTTCTTTAAACCCTACTGCAGGTGCTGTTTATTGGATTCACTTACGCATGAGCAATTATTCCAAATGGCCATGAGCGTGTCTCTTGTCGTTTCAGATTTTTCATTTCCACAGAGGACAGAACCATCCCACTGTCAGACTCCCCTTCCTGTGATAGAAATACAGGCATGATAAATAATGATTGCCAGACATTGCTATTATAGCCAGTTTACGCAGAATGTCAAATACAAAGGTTTGACAAAATGTTAAATGATAAAAGCCTCAAATTGCTTTTCATACTGGTGAACAATCAAAAGCGGTATCAAACAACCCAAACAGTAAATGATAGAAATAAACCAAACCGCAAAACCAAAAAAGCTGTCACTTTTGTTAGTCTAGTTGTCCTAAAAAAATGTATTATTAAAAGTAGGGAAAAGCATATTGACAGGCATAACTGACTCTTCGTAGGGATCTTCAAGAAGCTCCACAAATACAAATTCTACGCTCAGGTGATTATTTTTGCTTATTGCTATGCAGGACAGGAAATGGTGTGGGCAGATGCCAATTGTATATCTTGCAATTGGGTGGGGGAGGACACAATACTGATCAGGAAAGGTTTCTTATTTGCCTAACAAACAACCTATCCTTAATAGCTGGCAGATATTAGTCTGAACCTACAGGGTTTAAATTATGACCTTGGCAAAAAAAAGAAAGATCCAGTAACAATCTGATTTAAAACCAAGTATATCCATCTAATATCTATAGCCAGCCTAAATGTAAGCATCTCCTTACATCAATGGGCCTATTTACTTTAACAATGTAACATTGCAAAATGCATTGGCCAAGTACATCAAAAGGAATTTATTGAAAACAAATTGAAATTTGATTGCATTGTGTATGGTGCTATTTGCCTTGCTGAATAAACCCGTAAGACTATATTGGCAGTCGTTGGTAGGATTTCACTGGCATATTTACTAAGGTTAGATATAAATCTGAAGTTATTAAAAAGAATCAACCAGTGTATAATGTCCTGTGCAGTGATTGTGGCATAAACAACAATGCTTTTTCTGACTGATTGTGACGAAACTTGTGAATCATTAATGACTGGTTGAAAAAAATCCACTGCAGACAGCCAATATTTGCCAGATATAAGATAGCTCAAAGTGTCTGCACAGCTTATGGTTAGCCACTGAAGATACCAGCGCAATAAAGTAACAATCTCATGCCTACAACTAACCGAACTACATAAACTTCACTTCAACTAATAAGTCATATGTTTTTTAAAGGTCTCTGACATGTGAATGTTTTGGTTTCTCCTACTGCCAGATGTTTGTGGGGCCTTCTGGGAGCAGGTTTCTGGGTTCTTGTGTAGTGTGCTTATACTTGCAGGATTCTTCTAGATAAAAACAGCGTGCTCACCCCAGTCGCTTTGTTTCTGCAAATGTGTTTACCTCGTTGAGTACTTTGTCCTTTCCCACTGGCACCTCGTCAAATGTCTTCACACTCAGTGGTCGATTCTTGTTATTGTTTCTAAAACCAAGATGGGACACAGGATGAGCCCAACACCCACGTTTCTTTAATAATCTTCCTAATTCCCTTTTAACAAAGTCAAGTGTTCAAAATGTCATGTTTTTTCTTTATTCCTGTTCATAACAGTTTGCAAATTTGTTTACTAGTAGCAAGCAAAAATTCTAAATGATTATAATGCTTTGCTAAGCAATTAAATTATTGATTTGTGTACAGTATGTGCTAGTCATAGTAACATATGAAAGCAATTATATCAAGCAGCTTGTACAGATGATGACTCAAATTATTAAAAACAATTTAAACTGCATTTTCCAATGCAAATGAACTTGTCTTGAAAGAGATCTTTAGTGAACTTTACACAAAGTACTAAAAGAATTTGCTTT
The DNA here is from genome assembly GCF_032062135.1 of Pyxicephalus adspersus. Classification (NCBI taxonomy): domain Eukaryota; kingdom Metazoa; phylum Chordata; class Amphibia; order Anura; family Pyxicephalidae; genus Pyxicephalus; species Pyxicephalus adspersus. Next base: position 43,978,212 of record NC_092871.1, read on the forward strand.
TTTGTGTCAATCAACTTTATTGAGTTTTCACAGAAAAGTAAAACAAACATACATAGCAAACATTAAAACATAAAACACAGAGATCTTATTAACCCGTAACGGCATTGATTTCGTATGAGCATAAAATACACATCCTAGATACAGCATATATCTGAGAAACATAGTAATAATCTGTCAAAGCCCTCAGGAATCAGAATAGGATAAATCAGCACAAATATACAGAAAATAACATAAATGCTCATGAAAGTATAGAACATAAATAATGCTCCAACAATCTTAAACCACCTATATCGATATATATGTGTGTAAACATTCCTTAGCAAAGAACAATAATAAAACGAACAAAGCAGCCCAAGGGGGGAGGGTTGGGAAGGGAAGGGGAAAAGAGAATGTACACCACACCAGGTTGGAGGAAATATAAAAAACCCTGAATACAAAGATAGTGGCCAACAAACATACAAGAACATTAAGATAAATACATTTGAAGTCGGGGAGATTCTTTAAACCAATCCCATGTGGACCAAACAATTTTAATGTGTTCCATTCTGTCATCATCTTCCGCCACCAGCATTTCCATAAGTTCGGATACCCATTCAGCTATAGAAGGAGCAACAGGCCACCTCTACAATCTCGGTATACAAACCCTAGCTGCAGTAAGAAAATTACGTAGGGCACCTCTTTTAATACTTTTAAGCGAGCCCGGGATCATGGATATGAGAGCCACACTAGGGGTGTTGGGTACGGTAGAACCGGAGCGGTCATTAAATATCTGAATAATTAGATCCCAGAAACGAGATATCATTGAGCATTCCCACCAAATATGAAGCTTTGTCCCCTATGCGACCGGCATCACCAACAGCAATCCGAGTTTGTGGGAGATATTCTATGCAGAACCACAGGACAACAATACCATCTGGATAAAATTTTATAGTTAACCTCCTGGGCTTTACACGTTAATGCCAGCTTGTGTGTGAGGGTAAACGATGTTTCCCAGTCGTCTGCAGTTATGAGACCAGTCAATTCCCTCTCCCAATATCTGGTATATATAGGGGCTATAGACTCAGGATTTTGTGTGAGTAGCACATATAGCCTTGAGACAATATAGGGAGGGCGAGCGGGCGAGCTAACCAACTGCTCAAATTCCTTCATATTTCTGTGTAGTAAGGATGGATCAGTAAAAGAAGCTATAAAAGACGTTAATTGCCTGTACAAAAGCCAGGATAGCAGCTTACTTCTGTATGAAAGGTCTAGGGAGGATAAAGAAGGGACCCGCCCACTATGTACTATATCCTTTAGGTGACGGTGTTCGGAGGCGGACCAAGATAAGAATTTGTCAGCCCTCATTGCGGGAATGCTGGATTATCGAACAATGGTGTCATGGGCCCCGGTCTCGTAGACAATTTGCCCGATCTAAGGAGGATATCCCAAATACGTAATAAATCCATAGTAAGTGGAGGTATGGGGGAGGTCAGTCGCAATAACAACCGGTCCACCCATGGTAGAGACCGGAGGCTCAGTGGGGACAAAAGTTCTTCCAGCAGCACCCATTCCTTCAACTCCCGGCTGTGAAACCAGTCTGTCAGGCTCACTAAGACGGATGCCCTATAGTAGGAGACAATATCAGGGGCCTCCACTCCTCCTCTACATTTAGATTTAACCAATATGCTGAATGCCAATCTGGGGTGCTTCCATAGGAATTTTAAAAACAACCTATGTATTTTACGCAGATATGCAGTTGGTAAAAATATGGGAACCATTTGGAATAAATATAACAATCTGGGGACAATATCCATTTTTAGAGTATTTATGCGAGCGAACCAGGAAAGAGGCAGGGAGTCATATTTCTGGAGGTCGGAGTGAATTTTACTATATACATGGGAATAATTAAGTGAGAACAAAGCAGAAGGGTCTGATGGTATCATCATACCCAAATACTTAATGGCAGTAGGACGAATCTGAAAGGACATATTATTGTGTATAGTAGACATTTGAGTCGAGTTTAAGGTAACATTTAGAAGTTCGGATTTGGAGTAATTTACCTTGAAGTTGCTGAGTAATCCGAATTCATCAAATTCCTTCACCACCGAAGGTAACGTGACATGAGGGGATGTTATATACAGCAGAAGATCATCTGCGTATAAGGAGAGTTTTTAATGGGTATCTTCTATCTAACTTTAACATCCGGATTGCGACGCAGGGCCACAGCCAAATGTTCCATAACTAGGGCGTATAGTAATGGGGAAAGAGGACACCCCTGCCTCGTACCATTCTTGATTTCAAAAGAGTCAGATAGGGTGCCGTTGACCCGCACCCGGGCCCTGGGTGAGGAATACAATGCAGCAATTCTAGAGACCATACTGGGGCCCAGGCCTACTTGACGTAACGCTGAATACATGAACTCCCAACAAACCCTATTAAAGGCCTTCTCAGCGTCTATGGACAGTCGGCACAAAGGAGTACCTGTAGACTTAGCAAATTGGGTCAGCAGGATAGTCTTAATAGTATTGTCCCTGGCTTCCCTTCCATATATAAACCCATTTCGATCCAGATGAATTAATGAGGGCATAAAAGGAGATAACCTATTGGCTATCAATTTAGAAAAAATGTTTGCATCAACATTAATCAATGATATGGGTCTATAATTAGAGCAAACCGTATGGTCTTTGCCAGGCTTAGGAAGGACTGTAATATGAGCTTCCAAACTCTGTGGAGGAAACGGCGTATCGACGGAGATGGAAGAAAACACCTTAGTCATAAAAGGAACAAGATTAAGGGCATGGAGTTTATAAACCATGGAGTAAAGCCATCAGGGTCGGAGTATAACGTAAAGCGGCAGAGACCTCCTCCTGGGAAATCGGAGTCTCCAATTGCGATATCACCTCAGAATCTAACGTCTGAAGGGCTGTTTTAGTTATATAATCTTGTAGGGAGGATGGACTTACATGGGCAGGACGGATTTGATAGAGATCGGCATAGTAGTTATGAAAAGTTCGCAAGATCTCCTTAGGACTCGCACTAAAAATCGGCCACATTTATCCCCATACTGGTAAATTAATTTGCGGAAGCGATCCCAATGGCGTTGGTATGCTAGGTCGTACAGCTTCAAAAGGTGAGTCCTAGCAGCAGTCAGTTCTAAAAATACCGCTGGAGCCATGTTTTGTTTATGTAGGCTTTCCAAGGAGCGAATTTTATCACTAGTAAGTGTAATATTCTGTAATCTGATCCTTTTAAGCCGAGTTCCTTGTTAAATTAGCACCCCTCGAACCACCGCCTTCATAGCCTCCCATTGCATAGGTAGTGGGGACCGAGACATGGACCCCTATAAAATTGGTAATTGCTTCCAAAACCGCCTTCACACAAATAGAGTCCTTAAACAGGGAGTCAGTACACTTCCATGTCCATTCTCTAGGGCCCATTAGAGGAATCTGGAGCGAGAGGGATACTGAGGAATGGTCGGACCAGGGACAAGATTCCATAGAAGTAACAGGATTCCAATCAAGTATAGAGTGGCTTGCCAAAATATAATCTATGGGGGAGTACATGTTGTGTGGGTTGGAGTAGAAGGTATAATCTTTGGTGGTGGGATGCAAAGTGCGCCATATATCTACTAGTCTAAGATCGTGTAGTCTAGAACGAAGGGAGTTCAATTTGGAATAGGATATCAGAGTTTTCCCGGTGGAGGTATCAATCCGGGGATCCAGAACACAAATCAGGTCGCCACCCACTATAATAGATCCCTCGGCGAACCCTTTCAAAGTCGCCAGGTACTGCATAAAGGCCACAGTGGGTTGATGATTAGGGGCATAAAAAGAGGCCAGTGTAAATTTCTTATCCCAAAGAGAAATTTTGAGGATCAGAAATCTGCCCTTTGGATCAGAGCGGTAGTCAAGTATCTGAAAAGGCAACATTTTATGGAAAGCAATGGAAACCCCCGTAGTTCTAGACTCGATAATAACGATTGCAGAGAGAGGGGATTCCAGTAGATTGAAAATGGGTCTCCTGCAAAAGTAAAATGTTCACTCTCGCTTTATGTTGAGCATATAGCACTTTAAACCCTTCACATTGAGGGTGCGGATTCTCAAAACTTGTGTTGTTTCTTTTATGGAGGACATCAAGGGAAGTGGGCTAAGAAAGGGGCACCAGACGTGCGAGACAGGCTAAACCTCGACCGTGGGGTGAAAAATTAAAGCGGGATCCCAAAGATCCCAAATCACCGCCTGGTGAGGCAGTGGGCCTATGTGGGAGAAGTGTCTGTGCGCAGCAGGGGGAGGCAAACAGACAACGACAAATATACCATCGGGTCCCACCCGGGGGAACCCGCAAAACCAAAAACAATATAAGGAATGAGCAATCCCTGGGCATTCGCCCAGAATACTAAACAGTCCCATAATCAGAAAGACTAAAGGTTAGGGCATAAATAAAAAAACATCAACATAAAATAAGCAGTTCACTATGTCCCTGCCAAAATAGTCTGAGGAAACAGGGATACAACAACCCAGGGCCCATAATAGGGCCAACTAGAGAGGTGAGAGCAGTATAGCTCGTACGCCCCCCAGTGGGCCTGAGACATAATTAACCAAAAAATCTAAAGGGCATTCAAAAATAACTATCCAACAAACAGCAGAATCTGCATCAATAAACACTAGATAAATATCGCTCAACATAGCTACCAATATATGGAATGTCCCACCGTGGAGGAGAAACGTCTTGCACAGGAACATAAAGTCTCCCTTTAAAGGTGGGCCGTGCTCTCAACCAGGCACGGCAGGTGATAGAATAGGTTGACATCAGAGGTAGTCCGGTGATGCTTGGCAGCACAGAAACATCAAGACTCCATACAAAAGCGGATTGTTCTCTCGGTCAGGCACGGCAGGTGATAAAACAAGTTGAGATCAGAGGTATTCCGGTGGTGTTTAGTAGCCCAAGGAACACAGAAAAAATTAGGATGGCAGAAATTCCAAAAACAATGTTGAAGGCAACCTGAGATCCAACAAAAATTGTTTGGTAGCCTAAAAAAACACAAAAAGAAAAGTTTTGATGGCAGGAAGAAATTCCAAAGACAATGCTAAAGGTGTCCCGAGATCCAATAAAAATTGTTGGCGAAGTCGATGCAACTGGCTAGGTCGTGGAAGGAGGAGGAGGCGAAGAATGACCCCTGGAGGTGCTTGGAGAACTATCAGACGGAAGTCGCGGAGGAGCTTGTAATGGCGCTGGTTTGTTGTTGAGAAGTGAAGCCGCTGTAGGCCATTCAGGTAATAGGATATCAGGAAGATGCAGATCCCGTACAATGTGAGGCAGGTCTGATGGCTCGCGAAGAACAAGAGTTCTACCTCCCGATCGGATAATGAGATGAAAGGGAAATCCCCATCTATATGTTCCGTTCACGAAGAGCTGTTAAAAGCGGTTTAAGAGTCCTGAGAAGATCCAGAGTATGTTTAGAGAGGTCAGGCAGCAATTGTATCTGTGCCCCAGCGTATTCAATATTGGTGGATTCTCTAGATTTTTTCATAATATCTTCCTTGGTTCTTAAAAAATGAATCCGACAGATAACATCTCTAGGGCGTTGCGGATTTGTACTGCGTGGGCCCAGGGTTCTATGTATCTGATCTATCTCTATATCAACATCAGATGGGACAGCAAGAAGCTTAGCAAATATAGAGTAGGCCGCTGTGAGCAATTCTGAATTCGGTATAGTTTCAGGTAGACCCTGTAAAGCACCGAGGTAAGGCTCGGTATCCAAATTTGCTGGGCTATGGCCTAAGGATGCTGCTGAAGAAGGTGACATACAGGGGCTGAGGATGGGGGAATCAGGTTGTACCTCCGATGGTGGGATGTTAGAATCATCTGACCCCTGTGCCGCCGGATCCTGCTGTATTGCGACCCTCTGTTGCGTGCTTCGCACTGATGGTGCCTGCCTGTCGGATGACATCAAAAATCGAGCCCCCGGCTTTGGGGCCTTGTCGCGGTCCATGCGGCCTCCCGTGGGGAAGAAGCTGGTAATGCCTCGGGAGGAGAAATTGCCCCCTCCGGAGCGTCCCTTCTGTGCCCCCTTGGTTTTGGGACCCATAATGCTGAGGAAGAAGGCGCTGCAGCGCTGACACGATCAGATTCCCCCAGGCGGAACACGGAGCTCGGGATGCAAGCGTCTTACTCCGCCGCCATCAGGACACGCCCCATAATTTGCTTTTTTTGGTGTTATCTAGTCTAACCCAGTTCATAAACAAAGACCAATTTTCAGGTTTAGTTTGAAGAGTACTGAAAGAGGAAGAACCTAACTAGAATCATGTAGTCTCAATCAACACAGCACAAGTAACATATCACACAAGCTGGCCACACTGCTGTACATGTAAGAAAACTCAAAGATGTGATTGTATATTAGGTGTACTGCTTTGCCAAAATGAGACTTCACAACAAATCTGTTTCACTGTAGATGCTAATCCGTGTCTTGATTTGCTGGGTGCACCCATTTGATTCAAGACACCTTTATTTTTTATAGTATTTGGCCTTTGTCTCTACCACCTATATTCACTAACCACTAACTGGTCTAAAGGCAAATTTTGTTTTTTTAAGTTAAGACTAATGATGGAACAATTAAAACCATGTTTTTTTTTCACTGTCCTCTTTAGGGAGATTGGCCACCCCCATCCCAGAAACACAACAGGAAGTATGTGAGAATGCCCTGGTGAACTGATGTTCCTGTTAGAACATCTTTCCTTATGTTTTGGTCTGAAGACAACTTCAAAATTATACATTTCCCAAATCTTTCGCTCTTGAGAGAGTGAACCTTAACAGGGACATAGACAGCAATAACACCCTAACAGAGATTCCAAATCCATACTGAATTTTAGAAGAAATTACCCGTGTGAATCCTTGTGTCATACTTGACATGTCGCTTTCCATCTGCCCTTTGTATTCTCTTCTGAAGTTTCGTCAAAGAGTTGGCACTGTGACCAGTTAGGGTGTGGCTCTCCTGTTTGGCTAGTAATCTTTTTTGCTTCATTGTGCTCCTCCTGCTTTTTTGGTTACCGAAGCCAGCCTATTCCTGGTCACACCTGACCTTTGTCTTGTTCCTGAGTCTGATATTTTCATTTGGATACCATGCTTTATCGCTATTGGCTCCGGTGTGCCTGAGGGCTACACCTTGGGACTAATCTGCAGTAAAAACCCCCTGAGGGTTGTTCTGATAAACACCAGTGGTTCTTAAAGGTGCGTACACACTTCCAATTTTTATCGTTCCAATCGAACGACGAACGATCGATTGGGCAAAAAATCGTTCGTAAAAAAGTAACCAACG
>NC_092871.1:43987032-44105770 GCF_032062135.1 Pyxicephalus adspersus
CGATGGACGACACCGACTGTACACACGGCAGATTTTCGCCCGATAATTGGCCGATGCCGATTATCGGGCGATAAAAATCTGATGTGTGTACGTAGCTTTAAGCTTACAGAAGTCTCACAATCTCCTTGATTTTGTTTGGATGAGTGATGGTCTAACTAAGGGGTGGGCAGACTTTTTTTGGCTCAGGGGCCACAATGAGTTTTACAATTTGACAGATAGGCCGGGCCAGTAAAAAATGGAGAGTATTTGCCTGAACTGATATAAATTAAGTGTAAAAGCTAATAACTAAAAGTAAATGAAAACGTACATTAAAATTACATTCATTTTCAGTGGAAACAGTGTTGTTTGTTGCCAGTGGACAATTTTGTATCAATATTTGATGGATCAGATTATAAAGCCCAATGGGCCACAGTTTGCCAATGCCTGGTCTAACATCTGTGGGGCACTGCAGACACTGCTGACTTAGACTTGTTGAAAGATATACAATAAAAAGGGACACATCAACAGAACAACAAACCTGTTGAACATTGGCCTGGAGGAGATCTCCCAAGCGCTGCACTAGTTCTGTAAATGTGGGCCTGTCTGTTGGGACTCCTTGCCAACAATCTAGCATCGTCTGGTACCTATGAAAGAAACAGTTAATGTATTGACTTTCTTTTTTAAGAAATGTATTGAACTTTTTGTTTAACTGGTTTACAAGAGCATCATATCAATCTTATGTGCCTGTAACTCATACTTTATTAAATGTCATTGGCTTTGACGCACACAGCCTTTTCAATTTTTTATTTACAATAAAATGTTCTATTTGTGTGCTTATTTATTTTGCTCACATTTGCTTTATTTATTTTAAATGGAGACTTGAAAACACATCAACAGTATAATTATTTTGTATTGTTTTGACCTATTTCATAACCTTCCATCCTAATGACCTAAACCCTGAAAATACAATGATGAATAGATTTGGATTGTCATGCAAACAGCCACACATTTACAATAACAAGTAATTATAGGAAAGTATAAAAGTGGATAACCTTCACAATTCGGCACTTCTGTCCTCCTGTAGGATTGTTTGAATTGTGACTATTTCTGTAAACAACTACTTTCTTCCATTTTGCCCATGTATAAGCATCACAAACAAGGCATCCTATCTATTTCTGGCAGGGACACATCTGCCTTCTTTCCGTGTAGAAAAAGATTGTAAAGGTTTTTGGTCTTGAACACGCCAACTTTTCTGTTTTTTTTTTTTTTTTTTTCTTTTTCTCTTCCTTTCCTTAACTTGTTCTTAAAATTTGATTTTTTTTAAAACTGCCAATACTCTATAGACAAGTAGTACTCTACAAGACATCTAAAGTGAACTTTATATTATGTAATGTTGACAAAAAACATACATTTCAGGAGTGCAGTACTCTGGAGGTCTCATCCGGGTCCCTTCCTTCAGTCGGCAGCAGAAGTCTTCATCAATCTGCACACCAGGGTAAGGAGAAGCACCTTCACAAAAAACAAAACAAAATAATACAAATATAATAAATATGTGTCCATTTTTAAGAAACAGATTTAAAAAAAGAATAAGAAATTATGCCTATTAGTGTTAATGAGATAGGTGTCACATCAGGAAAAACCTTATAGAAATGTGAATTAGAACTGAATCTACATTATTTCACTGATTTAAAGTTCTGAAGTCATTGGATCACTATGAAAGCAAAGAATGGAAAATTGCTCAAATGATCAATCCAGTGCAAAATTGCCAAAGGACTAGGTCTAACACCAAACAGAAAAACGTTGTGATATAAAAAAAAACAAAAAAAAAACAGAAAAACAAAAAAGACAAGCTTATGAATTCCAGCAATGGAAGGAAAAGATTAATTACCATATCAAAGTAAATGCAGTCTCCTTACCTAACATGGATAAACTCAAATGTCCATCAAATATTTGTAGTCTGTATTTTTCAGACAGGGCCGTAAAAAATAGCTATAATGGGTTAACTAACCTGTTTATATTTTAAAAAAGAACCCAGAATCACACACCAAAACAAACAGTGTCATTCAGTGACTGTGCCAGCTCTTGTTTTGGCAGTGCATGTAAAGGGACAAGCCAAACACTCGTAATACACCAAAACCACAGCAATGCCTGTGTTAGGACTTTAATAATAAAACACTCTCAAAACTTTCCATGCTAGGTAGCTGTCTTGTTCCCGGACATTATATATTAGACCATGCTGGAGGCACGGCTGCAAATGTATATAGAAAAAGAGCCAAAGAGAAAATTTGTATCCTGAACATTTTTTCTTTAAACACTCATTCAGTAATACTAATTTTGACTGGTATTAGAACATCTTCAATAATACTCAATAAAGCAGTGAAAATAATAATCACGTGTGCTTGGACATCTCGGAGCATTTTTTCCGAGATGTACATTAATTTGGGATGTACAGGTATGTCTAAACAAGGGCTCATAGTTAAGATAATTCTAATAGAGGCCTTCCAACCCACTTCTATTTTTTCTTGTATGTTTTGTACAAAAAAAGTTGACAGCACACTTTATCTACAAAAAAGCAGTAAATCTATACACATTTATTGTACTCGGGTATGTGACACATGAATGGTATTTGTTTGTAAAGTGATATTTCAGGTTACATATTGTTCCTTGCACTATAAGCCCAGTTGTGGTTGTATGTGTTACTGGCAGTGTGCAATGGAAGTCTGTTTGGAAACTAGAGAATAAAATACAAAATTGAATTGCAATTTCACAGCTCCAGAATCTAATTACCAATTCAAAGTTTATTAGGCTCCTCTTACTTCTGTAACTTACCTAATGAAAATATTTCCCACAACAGCACTCCAAAAGACCACACATCACTCTGTGTTGTGTAGATTTTATCAAATATAGCTTCAGGTGCCATCCATTTAAGAGGTAACCTTGCCTGTAAAGAGGACAACCAATCCATCAATATTCTATGGACATATAATGCACACTCTCATTCCTGTCAATGTCTATTCTATTTAACAGGAGTTTATGTAGGCAAAAATGAAAACACTGCCTGTAGATTGCTGAGGTGTATCATCATTGTCAGAGGTTTTTCACTCATTGGAGCCTTTTACACAGCTCTCCACACTTGTCAGTCACTGGCCTCATCCTTTCATTGTTTTACACAGTCCTTGACATTTTTACTGGAGATGCACAAAGAACACTGTTGAAAAGTGTCCTGTGCAATGATATCCCCAACACTATTATACATCTGCCCTGCAGTGTGTGTGGCCAAGAGTGTGCTGGTCTGTGTGGTTAGTTTATGCTTATTTGTCTTCAGGTGCAGCTATGCTTTTAGCAAAACAACTGGTGGTGGTTCCCCCCCCCTTAGATAAATACCAAAAACACCCACTGCTCAGATACAGAACAGATCCATGAACACTGCCTGGGGCAATTAGGAGCAGGTACATGCTACATCTAACAACTTTGTGTTCTGTTATTTTTTTTTAAAGCGTAGGTAAAATTTACAAAGTTTTTTTTTCTAAAGACATAGTTCCCCTTTAGATGAACTTTGTTTGATTTTGATATAAATACTCACAATCAATTTTAGTAATATTTATGAGCTTCCATGTAGTGTGAAGAAACTACCTGGAAATAACCTGATTAAGTGTTCTGCACACTTCACTGTTTCCGTTATTAGAAAAAAATAAAATCTACATTTCTGCATTTGTCTGAGCTATCTCAGTTTATTCCTGAAATTACCTTACTGTTATGATAAAACGCAAGTTAAAACCCTAAAGTTTTTTTTTACATCACTTAATGTGACATTTGTATATCTAAACTGGAGTATTGGAATGTGTAGTTTTTCCTGCAACAATCAATGAGATATTGCTTTCCGTGTTTAACTTTGACCAGAATGTTGTAGCAGGTAGTTGGACTGACTGCTATATATAGTTTTGTACAAGCAAGACCCTTCACTATCAGGGAAACATACGATTGTTATAGGTAATAAATCTTAAAATTCATATGATTTTTGGTAAAGATGTCAGTTTAGAAAATAATACCTATGTATTGGCAGTTATATTACCGTTATTGCATCCCACAGAACAAATACAGAAGAAGCTCCTACACTTAAATGATATTTCCACGAGCAACCAAGTTACATTATATTTGTTAAAAGCAGTATATTTTAAACTACCCTAGGATAATTCTGTACCCCTGCAGTTCAATTGTGGACATACTATATATTAAATGGCATATCATATGCTGTATAGAACAGTTTTTTATTTTTTGCTTATGTACAATGTGCAGAATTGCTTATGTACAACTTAAGATTAATTACTGCTGAATAATGATCATTTCAAATATTAGATTTTAGGTATATTGGTTCAGCCACTTATGAACCACTTGGGTAAGAGTTATTGAAAATCTTCAGCTGCTCAAAATAAAATATGAAATAAGGAGCAACTGAGTCACCAGGAACCTCATTCAATTTTAAACTGACCCCTCTCCTATAGATTATGTCTCTAATCTTCTTCCCAAATGCAGAGCAGGCTATTTACTACAGTGTAATACTCACATCTCCTTTGCGCACATAGTCGGGATCTTTGTATATGTCACGGGCCAGGCCAAAGTCACAGATTTTAACGACATTATTTTCAGACAGGAGGATGTTCCTTGCAGCCAAATCTCGATGAATACACTATGAGACAAAGCAATGAAAGACATGCTTAAAAAATACCGGATATATTATGAACAAAAACATGCATTTCAAATATTTAAAGAATGGTCCTTTATTCATTAACATAATACCAATGGATTTACTTTAACAGAAGGCAGAATCTTACACATGGTTCTGTGTAGTACTATAGTGTATTACAATATTTAGTAGGATAGCACCTAGAAAATCTCTCTTTGGCTGCCCCTCTCTTTTCCAATATCTATTTACACCTGAATCTTTATCAGTCTAAAATCACCAAGGTGAAATGTTTAGAATGTACAGAACAGTCCTATGAAAAGACTTACCTTGGGCTTCTTTTCTCCTGCTCGAGATCCTGCACACCCACCTCCACCCTATTCTTGCTTTCCTACCACATTTCACCATTAACAACTGTCTTCTCTCCAGCTGTGCCTCATGTGCAAGACTGTTATCACCTCAAAAGCTGTTGTCATAACATGTTTCTTCAATCCTATGCTACTAATTGTATATTTGCATTGCATATTTTATTATCTTAGCCAAGGTCTACATCAACAGAAAGGAGGGCCTTCATATTTTCTGACATCCAGTCTCGGACAGTCTTCCCTGGTAGATCACTAATTGATCTATGGTACAAAAGCACAGGAAGCAAGTCATTCTTGTGAAGATTAGTAAAGCTGGGGCAGTCTAAGGAATATACTGCATTGTACATGGTTGTATCAATAGACAGAATGTTTATTGGACACAGTGTTTAATTAGGAATAGCTAAAGTTCATGTAATACAGTGGTGTAGAACTCATTGCAGTGCTAAATTACTAGACTGTCACTTAATCTAAAGAGCAATCTCTAGGAGAAAAAAATAGAGGTTATCAGAGGTCCCATTGTCTCAGGGTTTATGTGTTTTCAGATGCTTAACAATGCCAAATGTTTTATTTGCAGAAATGATGAAAGAGGTACAATGTGTTGGCACAGACTCCACAAAGCATATATTTTATCCAAAAAGAAAATATGCTGAACATTGTGAGTAAGTGGCATAAGTGCTGCTTTTACTACCATCAAGATCCCCTGGCACAAACCAGAATCCTTCCTGATAAGGGAGGGAGCGTAACACATTTTCCTGCCTTGAGAAGCTATTTTGATACACCAAAACCCATCATCCTTAATATACTGTACTATACTGATATATACTGATTGTTTTAAAGAAGAGTTAAAGAGTCATGTGAGATGGTTTTGCTTCTGCAAATCTACTAGTTTGGGGATTGTAATGAAAAAATGTAAAAAAAAAAGATAGTGGCCATTTAATTGTGTTTGGATGAGGGGTTATGTTTAAGGAAAACCAATTCTGTCAGGATTACAAAATCCAGATCCTAAGAGGATAGTTTATAATGTCTGTGGATGGGGCAGAGTTTTAAAGAAAACCAAGGAGGATTCATTTAAACATTGCTTTTTTCCATTTTATACCTCTGAGCATTTGTTTCCATAAGCATGTGTAGTTATGTTCAAAGATTTTATAAACGGATGAAATGAACACACATTTAAAAATGCCCTAGCTTGGTGTATTGGGTCCCCCAGAAAAATGTAGAATTTTAAAAACAATAATATATTTACTTGTTTTTGTCTTTTTAAGTCAAACTTTGCACAGTGTAAAATAAACAACGAATATCTAGATTTTATGCAGGCGGCATAAAATAGGATGTTGACAAAATGAGGTTGGAAAATAAAAAGATAATGCTTGGTTAAGTTTCCCATTTACTAAATGATATGTCCCAGAATAAATAAAACGAGGGATAGCCTCCGCGGTGAGCTAAAACACATTAGCTTGCAAACTGGCCTGAAAATAAAAGCTATGTGGTGGGTTTGTACAGTCCTGGAATTCTTACTTTTCTCGATGCCAAGAACTCCATGCCCTTTGCCACCTGAAAGCTGTAACAAATCAGATCTTCCATTGTTAGCTGTTTCTTGCTCATCTCTTCAGGGTCTGAAAGTAAAACATTTTATTTAAATTATTACATTATTTAAATGTAATACATTATTACATTGCTCTCAATGCACAATGCAGATAATTCAACATTTCTGATACCCTTTTATGGCATTTTCCCAGCTAACGGCTTGATGTTTCTTTGATACCACTTTAAATATTTCCTGCAATTAGTATAGATGCTTTAGTGTGATAAAACATTCTTTGGAAATGACTTGTCTGCAGTGTGGGGGAAACATGGTGCTCTATGATAAAGAATAGTGTTAATCATTTCAGGATCATAAAAAGGCCTGGATTGGTATCTTAATCTGTGCAGAGCAGGGTACAAACACTGCTCAGGAAGGCATCTGCATGACATCTAAGTTAAAGAGTTAAGATCTTTGTTCAAAGTTTAAAAGTACAGTTTGACACTATTGTTCTTTTTACAACACTACATACTGGCAACACTTGTGGCCAAAAAGTATCATCTCACAAGGCAATTAAAGTGCCAATAAACTGCTTGTTTATGTAAGAAATTTGCAGTTTACAGCATCATTTTTTTTTGGGGGGGGGGGGGGGGGGGCTTTTACCATCATAAGAAGAATGACAGAAGTCAAAATAAAAAGATTTTCATGCAATGAATGTTCAAGGGGGTTGACATGCCAAAAATGTTAGGAATTACCAGAAACTACTACACTTCAGACTGAACATTTGCAGTCTTCTATACAAAAGAGACTTGGGTGTTTGTGAGCTGTTAATTAATCTTAGTGTGGTCTTTGGCACAGCATGTAATCTGTTCGTGACTCAGTCTGCCAAGCTAAAATTCAGTAAGGTTGTGTATGCTTTGAGGTTTGCATGCTCTTCAAACTGGCTTTAGGTTCAGAAAGTCACAGCTCTTCTAGAAACATACACTGCAAGATTTCATTAGATGCAGTGAACTATATTCTTTTGCTCCAGTTTTTAAAAATATATGGGCATAACACTTTGCAGAAATATTCCTGACCAGAATGAAAATGTTTTTGTAAAATGGTGTGCTCAGTACAGAGGGCATATAAAAAGACAGTATCAGCAAGGAATGGGCATTATTGGCCTTCTATACCAATAATCTTGTAGAAACCTATATGGCTCATATGTAAGACAGCCAGGGAGAGTGCCAATAGTTAGATATGCTTTTTAATAACATCCAGATACAATGCAAAATGCAGTTGTATTAGGGCCATGCTGGAACTTGGTCACAGTTCTTGTATGACCATTTCTATTTCCATTATAAGAGACAAGCTTTTTCATCTTCTTCAAATGCTCATTTACTTCAAGTGAAAGTTTTGGTCAGATTTAGCAATTGCTTTGTATTGGACCACCCAAAATTTTGAAGTTGAAGTGACAGAATGCCTGATTAACCATGGACATCTTTGAAGTTCCAAAAACCTTGATTTTAATGGCCTTCAGTGTTGGAAAGCTGGCTATTTGCATATGGTTTAACCATGCATAATTTAAATTAGACAAACAAAAGTCTTACCTACTGAAAAATGTAGTTTAGACCGCTCCTAAAACCACACAGAGGGGTCAGAAATTTATGTAGGGTGGTACATTGAGCTTTCAACTTGGACTAATAAAATCCCTGGCATAAAAGATATACCAACCCACATTATAGGGTATAGCTTTGCCAAGCCAAACTGAATAATAATTTTTCTTTATTGGTCCCACAGTTATCCTTTTACATTATTCAGAACCAAATGCAGATTGTGTTTAGATTGCAGTTAAATTGGCTACTTTAATAAATGGGGCTGATTCAGAATGACCACAGAGGTTTACACACAAATTCTTCCACATGGAACTACTAACACTGTCCTGTATAATTCTAGGCTTCATGGGTGGTATTCAGAGTTGCAGCATTTGCATTACTCCACAACATATAGATTTACATAGGGCCTCAAGGGAGCTTGTCACTGCCTGTTAGGGTGTCATAAACTGGGATCTTTCCTTGCATAGTAGAATTAAACCTATAAAACTAAATAAATGATTGTCCACAGTGGCTGTACACACTTTCAATGATATGGGCTAGGGGTGGCAACTTCGCAGATGCCAAAAGAGCATCTGCTTTAAACAGGATTTTTACTGAGAAATTTGAACAACATAAAATGAGGCTTTTAAAGCATCAGGCTCAACTTGAAAAATAATTTACTTTAACTTAAGCAAAGCAAAAGGTTATGTATTGCTTTGAAATCAAGTTGAGCATAATGCCTTAAAGTATTTTCTTTTCATTGTTGAAAGTAGTATTATTGTTTCTAAGGATGTGGCATCAAAAATACTATTTTACTTTAAGAGAACTTTTATGGTTTGCTTGGCCTAAACTTGTTCCATTCAAACACAATAAAAATGCAGAAGTTGCGGGTACTATTACACTCTACAATTTAATTTAGAAATGTTATATGAACTTTTAAATACCGATACTCTGAATATTTTACCAATGATTATGTGCATATTTAACGGTTGGTCAGCTTTACCTGCCATAGATGTTATGCAGTCTAATACTGACTATGTATGTGCTACTTGAGGTTTGTTTATCACATACTAATGCAATGTGAATAAATCCAAAGTTTCAGTGTTTCTTCACTCGATTTGGGAAGGGAGGTGATGGAGCATTTCCCACTAAACTGAGAGGGTGAAATTTCTTATACCATCTTTTTGGGCATGCAACATGCGTGTTCTAAATGTTTACCTGGTGTTTAACTAGGTCTCTAGAAGAGTAGTGCAGTTCAACTTTTAATAATCACTAGGATAATTAATTGGAGAATCTTTTAATTACCTTCTTCTTCCTCCTCAGAATCACTGTAGCTTTTATCTTCTATAAATCCTGAGCTGGCTGAACTGCCCGTACTGGCAACACTTTCCAGCCTTCTCTTGATTAACTCAGAGAGGTCATTGCTAGAGTCATCAGCTGTTTTTTCCATTTCCTGAGACTGAGCACAAAACAAGAATTAAAAAAACAAAAATTCTAAGTAGTAATGCTCATCAAACAAAGTATATCAACTTTACACATTTTCATTAGTTCTGTGTTTGCTTATTGTACCCTTCAGATTTGGAAATAATGCTCTAACTGCTCATTAACTGATCATTTGTTTTTCGTTTGGAATTTGTTCCATGACAAGGAACACATTTTCTGCCATCAGCAAATATCTCTCCAAATTCATATTACTCAGCTTTAATATAATAAACATAGTACAAAAATGAATGTGTTTTCAGTTCAGCACACACACACATCATTCTTCTGCTCTTGTAGACCATACTATTGATACTTCAAATTTTTGATGTAATGACCCTCTATGATTTTTCTATATATCTAAAGAAGCCTTTCCTAACCTTTTCTAACATGGGAGAACCCTTAAAGTAACTTTCAGGTCTTTAGTGAACCCCTACTAAAATCAAACTTTCCACAGCTCAAAGAATATTACTTTGGTAGTCAGTGGGAAGAATCCCTCTTACATTGCTAGCTAATTGGAAAAATGTCACCCAATGTCACCCTTACAGCTAAATAGATCAGTGTCACTTAAACTGACCTGAGAGGCTCAACTTGTTTATTGCTCAAGCAGCCTCTGGAGGAACCCTAGTTGAGAAACACTAATCTAAAGGGATAGACGTACGAAACCTACAAGCATTAGAGAATGTTCATGTGATTGAGGTTGTCAAAAATAAGTTATCACTAACACTGACAAGTAACACTTTAATTCTATGGAAATTCAATTACCAAAATACACCTGTACTCTGCATTGTAAGAAAGGACACAAAGGGCCCATTCACAATCCCTTTTAAGCACGTTTGAAGATTTAGAAATGGTGTCTTAAACTAGCTGAAAGTTAAAATTTCCAGGAAAATCCATTGCTGGTAAACTATTGAGTATAGCCCAAAACCATTATGTAATATCATTGTGTATTGCGATTAGATCTACAGCACACTGTGAAGGTGAAAAGAGAGAAGGGTCCACTGCATGCTGGGCTGTCACAAGGAGCAGCTTGAAAGATAAATATCTATTGTTTTCCAAAATGCAATACTTTCTATGCTGCCACATGTGCTATATATATATATATATATATAAATGTGTTATATCTCGTCAATTTCATTGTCACAATCTTAACAATCTGGTCTGCTGTCATATGGAAATAGTCACTGTGCCCCAGCAGGATTGGCTGCTTTCCTGGATAAATTTCACTGTGTGCCATTAAACTGACAAAACAAAACTAGCATGATATCATAGAGAAACATGAGGTAATATTGTAATTCAGGAAGGAAAACATTTAAGCATTCATAAAAGTTAAAGTATTTATATTATTTTTTAGCAAGTAGATCTAGACTTGTTTGCCTTTGCTTTAGATAAATAGCTCTAGGGGTCAAGAGGTGACTGAGAAAAAATAATTATCTGCTCATATCAGAGATCATTTTCATTAAGCAGATTAAAAAAATAATAAGCAGAGAAAAAAAATACTTATATCAACTTATATACTATATGAGAATTAGTACTTTGGGGTATGTTGTATAAAACAAATTGAGCTGCGGGTTATAATTTACATTACTAAAGGAGATATTGCCCACTTGCTTTCTGCCAAATAAAGGGGTGTTGGAAACTGACATTAGGACATTGTTCCAGAAAAGACAGAAGCCTTTTATATGCCTGACAGTTCTACTAGATCCCTTAATGAAAACCTGGCATCACCATCTTGGATGAAATTTCAGCAGCCCCACTTGACTCAATGTCATCTCAAGCCACCCTTTAGAATTATCTCCTTCTCTATTCTGGGACAGTTACATAAGTGATAGACATGGCAGATTTGCTGGGCAGGCACAGAAAAGAGGAGAGGCCGAACACATTCAATGAGGAAAGTTTAGAGGCCTCTTCCAAGTAAATAAAGAATAATTTATGGAATGAAGAACAGTGGATGTACACATTTAAATTTCTTGATTTTGTTTGTGCTTATACCTTCACTTTTTAAATTACATATTAATCATATTATGGTGACAGTGTCCTATTCATTAGTGCTGGCTGTACCTGCACACTTGCTCCCTCTGCAATGGACTTGCAGAGGTCCATTACTTGTGTCAATCAAAATAATAAAGGCTCATTTAAAAAAAATTGTGGTACACCTATATGATAGCCATACCGTTGCTTAAAAAGAATGCTTAGTTATAAAGCATAGTGATGTGCTTTACAAACGCACTCTATGCTGTGTCAGCTTTGGAACCCTGAGGTTGAAAGAGCACCAAAAAATGAAATCCAAAAAACAAAATAATAAAATACAATAGGAATGAAAAACCTATCATGGAAGGTTTAGAACACCTGCAAGGTATGTCTATGTCCCACGGTCACCAGGGCAGAAAATAAAAGGTACGTGCATGATGGGTATGCAGATAACAGTGAAAACCTATCCAACAATGAAACCATTTTTAACTATTCAATTTATTTGTGAAAATAAATAGGAATTGCTAAAAACTAACTAAACTAAATGATGTTGGGTCATTGGAAGTCCTAATAGGATTTCAACCAGCAAAAGACTATGCAACTGATGGCATGATGAAACACTCACTAAGCAGAAACATAACATTACCAGTTATATTCTATTTAATGTTTTACAATTAAAGCATACCTAAACTCAGATTTTTCACTTCATATAAAAGGGTAGATAACATTTTATTGTAAAGTAAAAATTCTGTCAAAGCGATCGAGAATGAATGAGAGTGCAAAGCCTCCCTGGAAACCTACGTCACACATCCCGGGAGGCACTTAGGTGCTCCTTCTGCGCATGCCTGAGCATGGGCAGTGAGATCGGCAAGTTTTTTTCCAACCTATGTAACCCAATCTTGCGCCTGGGTCGTGTGACGTAGAAAGAAGGACCAGGAAGAAGAGGGGAAGATGGCGGCGCCTGGAACACTGTCCCAAAGACGGACGCCGGGATGATGTGGGACCAGATGGAAGAGACCTCCAGATGGATCAGACTGCCCTGCGGGATTGAAGGTAAGTTTTTTTTTTTTTTGTGTGTTTAGTTCCTCTATAACAGAATGTAAATAATTATAATACGACCATGATTATAAGAAAATTGCAGCAACCCGTAGAAAATAATTTTCTGTTTACTTAACCCAGATTAGTAGAAAATTGTTCCAGATTGGATGCTCTGGGTCCCTGCACTTTTCATATTGACCTTTTCTTGGATGTTTAGCAAACTACATAATTCTATTTCATGGATGACTGCCAGTTTATGATGTAAATCAATACCATATCTGGTATGTTACAAAAAAAAACATTGTTGCAGTATGGGTTACATACATTTACTAGATCTAGAAAAGCATTCTGTATGATTAATCAACATGAATTTCAACATAATCACACTAATTCCAAAGTTTATATATAGTGTTTGTACCTTGTAAGCTATAAAGTCTCCTCTTTTGCTTCTTAAATAATTTGAAAGATTTCCATATTTGCAAAATTCCACAATGATCATTAGAGGCCCTATTGAGGAGACAGGAAAATAAATCATTACGTAACGTGTCATTATCAGCATTGGTTACAATTACAATGAGATAAAACTGCATGATAACCAATTATGTGGAAATGAGATTATGCTCTTACATAGATTCCATACTATAATAAAAGAAAAGAAGCAATCAGTTAACTAGAAGTTAAATACCATTAAACAACACATATTTCCAGGTATGAACTGAAGGATAATTCAAATAAAGGGTTGTCTAACAAAACTATTATTCTAGTTCACTTGGCAGTAGTAGAGATACATTGTATAAAGCCTAAAGCTGCGTACACACTTCCAATTTTTATCGTTCAAAATGAACGACGAACGAACGACGAACGATCGATTGGGCAAAAATCGTTCGTAAAAAAAGTAACCAATGACGCCGACGAACGACGAAAGTCGTTGGAAATGAACGACCGTACCGGCGGATCGGATTGGACGATGATCGTTGACCATCGTTCGTGTGTACGATCGTTCATTGATCGTCCATGGTCTGAGCATGCGTGATGAACGAACGTTCCTGTGGTGCACGTAACTTCCTGTATCGTTCAAACGATCGCATCTATTGTGTGTACAATATCTACGAACGATCGTGTCGTTATCTGTATGTACAGGATCGGTGCTATACGATCGTTCGCAGATATCGTGCAGGATCGTTCGTCGTTCGTTTACCAACGATAATAATTGGAAGTGTGTACGTAGCTTTAGTAAGCAATTCAAGTCATCTTGAAGTGTGCAGTTCTAATGTACTTCACATCTAATGTTCAAAAAAGGGTTTCTTTACTTCACCATGCAATGTTTAAAAGAATGACCAGAATTGTTTAATCACATTCTTTACATTCCTGTGTAAATCTAAAACATTGCAAAATGTATTTATCCATATGCTGTAATTACTGCTGACAAAGACAACCTAATATGTCCTGATAAAATGTAAATGTACTTCTTGGGAAAAAAGGTTCACTTATTCAGAAAGATCTATTTATGTAACCAAACTCCGGGCCTATTTGTGCTTTAAAACTCTATTTTAGTCTATTTGCGGGCAGCATGGTTGCTCGATGGTTAGTACTCTGGCCTTTGCAGCGCTGGATCCAAGGTTTGAAGGACACGATCTGCAAGGAGTTTGCAGGTTCTCCCCGTGCCTGCGTGGGTTCCTCCGGGCACATTTCCAAAAAAATGCAGTGAGGTTAATTGGCTTCCACCCTAATAACATTGACCTTAGACTGCGGTAATGACATATGACTATGGTAGGGACATTAGATTTGAGGGACAGCTAGTGACATGATTAGGGACATCGTAATGTGTTGCGTAAAATGTCAGTGCTATATAAATACTGTAATAATAATAATAATTGTGCTTTGAAACTATTTAATTCAAGAATACTGGACTCTGGTTGCTATTAGTTATCACACTGATATCAGACATTATTACTAAGATTTGCATGACCTTATTGAATATATCCTAAAGTGTTTTTACTCAACTATTAAGTTTTGGCCTAAATATTTTCAGAATCAAAATCTTGTCTTAGGGCCTATTTTTACCAGTGCATTGAGTTAATGCAAGTATTACCATGTGTTAAGGCAACATACGGTAATGGACAGGACATACGCTGGTGCTCCGAGTTGCTATTTATTCCTAAAAGCACCATAAATCCCCTTAATCAGCACAGTGCAGTGCATTGTATGGCAATGCCCTGCTTTGTGTAACTGTTCATTGTTGTTTTACAAACATATCATGAGTTACATTTCTGTGCTATGAAAATAAATTTGTGCCAAGAGCAGCTCATGGCAACTTGCAGACGTACACTGCTTGCATTAAAGAAATCACTGATTGATGTACTATTGAATATAGAAATGCATTGATATGCCTCTTATGTCTGATTGGATGTTAGGTTTATTTGATATCTTTGCTATTGAGAATTGTAATATGCTGAATATAACAATTGGTTAAATTTATTAGCAAGTGATAAAAACACCTGGGCAGCTTAAGTTTAGCAACTGCATATATATATATATATATATATATATATATATATATAATATATATATATTACACAGTGTTTATATGCCACCATCATATTATGCAGCGCTGTACAAAGTTCATAGTCATGATGTCACTAGCTTTCTCTCAAAGGGGATCACAATCGAATGTTCCTTCCATAGTCATATGTCTTTTTTACAGTCTTAGGTCAATTTTGGGGGTAGCCATATAACCTAACTGCATGTTTTTGGGATGTGGGAGGAAACCGGAGTACCCAGAGGAAAACCAACTTGCAAACTCCATGCAGAGTCCTGGCCAAGATTCGAACCTGGGACCCAGCGCTGCAAAAAGGCCAGAGTGCTAACTTCTGAGCTGATGCTATATATATATATATAATCCTAACAGTGTAAAATAATGGCAGCTTCAGTTTCTTAATTACTTGGTTGAAAGCTAACATTGTTTCCTGAATTATATTTTATCTTTAACAAAACAAATTAATCCCATCCAGAATTGTCAACAACTCCCACAGAAAAAATATCAACTAATTACCTACGATTCCTTAGGCAAAACTGCTCTATCTTTCCAGTAAATATTTGATGAAGCAGATTAAAAAATCAATGGGAATGTGTGGAATGCGTGTGCACAACACAGTATTTTCTACCCAATATTTTCCTTTGATGAATATGAGCTCATGTTTGGTTTTTGCATAACCCCAGACTTCATTTACTTAAGAATTCAGTAATTAGGCTGCAGTTAACTCAGAGGCACTTAAGTTATTTACTTGAAATTTAAATTTTCAGCTCCTGTAGGGAGGGCCCTTGCTTGGCTGATTATGCAATGGTGGCCATATAGATTCTTACCTCCAGGCTTGGTGCAAGCTCCAAGTAAATTAACAACATTCAAATGATGCCCAATATGGATAAGGATCTTCAACTCAGACATTAAAGCCTTGCATTCGTTGTTTGTTGCACACTCTGTTTAAGATAAACAGGACACAGTCATCTCTACACAAAGGGATACTTTTAAAAGGCTCAGAAAATCCTGTTTAGGTTAAGGGGGAAACATCAAGAGACAAAAGGAAAACAACCACAGCCCCTGAGAGGAATCTCAAACACAAGACATGCTCAGGAGTCATCCTTTTCCTGACTATAGTAGGATGAAAGTTATTTAATTGCAGCACACAACAGATACAGGCGATGGTCAAGGCACAAGTGATATCTTTATGATGAGTAAATTGTCAGAGCCCTGGAACTCATAATATTTAAAGGACATTTTGATATGGCAGAGTCAACTATTTTCTCCAGATGTATTACAGAAGGATCTGGCAGGATTCTGTTTATATCAGATTTTGTGCTTCACAGCTGACATTGCCACATATCCCAAACAGTCAATTGTAATATAATTATGATTTATTTTATTTATTTTCTTAGGTTCCAGTTCTAAAAATATGCAGATAGAAAAATCAAGCCTTTTATCTGCATCCTTGTTCTGTATCCGTTCTTACTAAAACAAAGTGGAAGATTACCACTCTGCAGTTTGCCCCACTGAACAGGCTGATGGTTGTCAGCGTTCCAAATTCTATTTTTCCAAGATTAGTTTAAAGCGTAAACTCTACTAAACATGGTCCCCCACCATGTACCTTACTAGGCTTTATTAGCACAAGGATTAATATGCTTGTCAGTAAGTATTAATGATTTTAAAAAATAGACAGAGAGGGCCTGATTTAATAAAGCTTTCCAAGGCTGGAGAAGATACTTTTCTCACATTGGTGAAGCTGGGTGATCCAGCAAACCTGGAATAGATTTTTATTGCTATTTTCTAGCAAATGTTTTTAATCCTGGATCAAATCTATTTGAGGTTTGTTGGGTCATCCAGCTTCACTCATGAAAGCAGGCCAGTCTCCAGCCTTGGAGAGCTTTAGTAAATCAGGCCCAGACTCTCTAAGCCATGCAGCTTCGGCAAATGGGAGTAAACCAGTATGAAGGACCAGTATGAAGGAACATGCAATTTACTTCACTGCATAGTGCTGTGCCAATCAGTGCTGTCACATAGAGAATCCATATTCCTTAAAGCTAGGAATTCTACTGAATGTAACTTAAACATGGCTTCCCGTTAGTGCTCAAAGTAGTAAGCATATGTATCTGTTGTGTGTATAAAAATGAGCCTGTTGATTTGCACTACATGGACAATGCTAAATTTTAATTTATCTCAAATGCTGCAACAACTATGTTCTTCACACTAGCACTGCAAGGCCAGCGCACCATCCCATGGTCAATACTGTTTTGGACATCTTGGCTTGGCACAGTTTCTTCTTTGTGAAAGATGTATGTGCATGCATTTTCAAAGTTTAATGCATCTCCCAACTTGCAGACGTTCGTACTGAAGATACTCCTTTGGTGCATCTTTTGTTAAAAAAGAAAGCGGCCCCTTTGCTGAAGAACAGTGTTGGGATAGGTCAGTTTTGTGTTTTCCATACAAATGTATACCCTCAAACATCCTCCTTCTTTTATTTGTAATCAACTTGCAATTCAGTAAAAAATTTTTAGGCCACATTATTCATTCAATATTTTGTACATGGCTGGAAAGTTGAAGTCAACACAGTGTCTGCACTCATTAGCAAATACCCTTTTAGTCAATTACCCAACTTGCATATCTTGTAATATGGTATAAAATTGTGCCCAATAGCACAGACAAACAATATAGAATCATATGTGAACAAAACTGCCAAATTATCAACAGAGGAACCCAAGAAAGTAAACCAAAGAAGAAATGATACCTTTAAGCATCTTAACAGCAACAGTTTTGCACGTTGAACATTTATCAATGCCAAAAGCAGAGGCTTCCACCACCTTCCCGAAAGCACCATGGCCCAACGTTTTACCTGCATTTGAAAGTCAACAGTGAGCCAAACCGTGAACAAATAACACATGCAAAAAAAAACAAAAAGGTCATGCAAAGGCAGCAGGTGAAACCTGGTGCAACAACGTTCAGTTGCCAGTTTGGTTGTTCAACACTTTGATTGCCATTGTGGATCAAATTATTTTCATAAATCAGCCCCAAATTCATGCACAAAGGGAGTTAGCAAGAAAAGAATCAAAAAACTTGAGTTTATTAACAAAGGAATATGTACAGGAAGTAGAGCTTAGTGAAACACAGCAAATATTTCAATTTATTATAAAAAAAGTTTAGGCTATTATTATGTACAATATTGACCACAATAATAGTGACAAGGATTTGTTACGGCTGATGCAGGCTACCATTACATTAGCAAAACCCAATTTAGCCAGAAATAGCTCTGGGAGCCAAAATTTGCAGAAACATTTACTAAATAAAATTGTACCTATTGTACTATTGAATTTTTTTTCTTCTTTTTCAAAGACATACTTGCATACTGGTGTTGAAAGAGGTAATCTCAATTTAATTAAAATTCGTATTTGTCATTGCCAAATAATTTTTTTTTAAGTCCTATATATGAATTATTTTATTTGACTATTCAAAGGATACTCAATAATCAATAAATAGGAGACTAGAATCATGATATTTTTGCATTTCTCTGTGTTCATATAATCTGTTGCAAAGTGTTTTGAATTCCTAATGTAGCAAAGCAGGTGTGGCTCCACTTTTGTGAACTTGTATTATTTAGCTTCATGTTCTCTGCTACGTGACTACAAAAAAAAATCCACAAAGATTTTATACTGGGTAAAGGCACTTGGCAATAGTGCAAGCTGCACGACAGCTCAATATTTATGTCTTGGTATTAAGATTAAAAAGATCAATTTCAGTTACTCAGGGGTGAAAGAATGTACAGGTCATCAAGGAATTCACAGTGATGGGTTACTCCCTAGTGATAGAAACCAAGGTTTGGCAAACAGAGATAAGGGCAAGCCCACCATGTGATGACAGCTTACAGAGAGATTAACATATACCATAAAAGCAGCACATGAGGTATGTTTATAAATAAATGAGGAAACTGCATTAAACACACATGTATACAAAGTTACTGTGAGGTGAATTTGTTTAACCTTTTATCCAGCAGAGATCCTAAGAATAACAGTTTTTAATACTGTGCTGTAAAAACGGAGTACAAGCATTTATAATGCTCGTCCTGCACTGTAACAGAATATAAAACCTATTTGCAAATATAACACCTTTCAGAGGAGAGGGGACTACTGCCCTACACTCTATCGTCTTCAAGAATTTGATTCATGTTTCTTTAAAGACATACCCATGTGCTTTAATTTAAGGCTTCAGGACTTTGTATCAATGATTTTAACTTAAAATACTTAACAAAAATGTAAGCATAAGTAAAGAAAATAGACACAACTAATATACCAATTAGTTTACCTAGATATGGATTATATAAAAGCAAGTCTAAACGACAAGTATATATATATATAAAAAAACAATAATGCAACTTTGCCCAAAGGTGGGCTTTAGAAAACAGTAACACAGACTGCACATACCTAGAATGAGCCTATCACGAGGAAATTCCCACTTGCTGCTGTCATAAGGCAGCCTTTCACATTGCTCGTTTAATGGCATTTCATCAGGATCCATTATGATAGACAGGTAACCTGTTTTAATTTCAGATGCATGTGGCTGCAAACAAGAAAACCTAAGTATAAAATATGTGATTCTATAAAGTGGTCCATCCACATAAACACTTGACATTATGTTACTCTCAACCAGAACAGGCTGTATTAGTAGTTTAAAAACAGATTTAGAAAACCCATAATGAAATAATAAGAAGCAATTTACCAGGACAAATATCATTAAAATTTTTATGACTGGTAGGAGCCTCTGAATTGGTGTAAGTTTTATACCTGACATATGTAGTTTTTTTTTAGGCAATTCAACTTCCTACAGTACCTTTCCATCTTTAACCTATTCACCAGACAGTTATTCACTTTTATAGACTCTGTCCAATGACCTAGGAGAAAACCCATGAAGCAGAAATGCTAAGCATTATGGGTACAGTATTACAAAAGCTGGTGATGTAGACTTTACTGCATGCTTTTAAATATTCATTTTGCCTGAGTAGCATTCCACTAATCGGCATCGATTAAAATTTGACTTTAGACAGTGTAACTTAGTTATTGTGATTTTGGTAAGGTACAGAAAAAAAAAAACCAGAATTTAATTTAGAATGCAATAAATCAGAATTGTGCGCAGAAAATTAGGGTAAAACTCAAAAAGAAAGAAATGGAACAAAATTTCTGTATTTGTCTTTCAATAGCAGAATATTTCTTTTTATTTACAGTCACTTTGTGCCTATTTTACCATGTATATGTGTTTTAATGCAGCTGGTATATCACCTTATTTTCTGCTAAAACTGTACAGACAGCTCCAGGCCCCATGGCAGTCTGATATGGCTAAAATTATACCCATTGCATTTTACTAAAAACTGATCTCTCATAAAATGTTGGACTTATATGAAATGCTCTAATCTCTGTTCCGGAATAAAGACACCTAAATTCTTTCTTCCAAACAATATCAGGACAGTGTAATGCCAGATAAAGTAATTTCCCCCTAAAATACCATACCTTTTTCAGCTTACGTATAAAGAGAGTCAGCAGGAGCCAGAACAAAGTTGCTGCCACTCCTGTGCATACAAGGATTATGACTTCTATGTTGGACCTCTCCTCACCACCTGTAAACAGTATCATACAATTCAGATATTGACCAGTTCACTTCCACATAATATTGCTCTAATGATCAATACATTGTTCAACCACAGGGCATCAAAAAGGCAGATACTTAACTTTAAGGCAATTTAATGTATATAACTTTAAGTGTATTTGATAGAAATATAAATAAATATATATATATATATATATATATATATATATAAAAGAAGTGTCTACTAATACCACGCCTACAACGTAGATGTATCTTTATTTCATACTCATTCCATATGATACCTATTATTTAATACTTAATCAGTGCCCAATCAGTTTGCCATTTACGGGAGCTTGGATACAGTGTTACTAGGACTGGACCATAGTGTTACTGGCACTGGGCTATTACTAGAACTGGGCCAAGTGTTACTGGGACATTAAGTAAGGGTAATTTTCCCAAAGCAGGCACAAATGACTTGAATTTTTATTGTTGAAGCTTCCTGTTTCCAGGTCAGTATTCTTACTGTAAAAGGTGGATCCGGGGACAGCCAAGAACTCTGTTCTCACTGGACAGTTTTCCTTCAATGTTTGCAAAGTTACTGGGATTTGAAAGTATGGGTAAAACTTCCCAAGGGGATTACAAATAAAGCAATAATAAAACTTACTTATTCCATCTATTGGGAGTGCACAACAATAAGAAGAAACATAACTTTTGTATTTACTTTTGGCTGCCCTATAAAATTTATACTTTAACATCACATTCTATATAACATCAAAAGATGTGGTTTGCATTGCATGTACCATGAAATGTAATAAATAGGCATACCAACTCACCTTGAATAATAACATAAGCAGAATTGTTGACATGACCCATTTCATTTACTGCTCGGCATGTATACAGTCCCTCATCATCCTTTTTTACCCGCTCAATGATCAAGTTTTCATTATAAAGTGAAGTAATTCCTACAAAAAGAACAAAAAGTGAACAAAGGTGGAAAAAACATATTACTGTCAAATTACAATCAAATGTACACAGCAAGATAGATAGTTACTTTATTGTTTACCTAATATTAGCACAGCCACCTTGTCAAGCAACTTGAAGCTATGTAAATTCTGTTAATATGACAGCAATGTATGCACTCATTAAAGTGTAAACATTACAACGATACCCATATTAACCACCTGAGCGTTACACTGAGGTCTAGATTTCTGTACCAAAAGTGATCCACTGTTTTTCATGAAATTTTTGTTTTTTAAATTGTAGACCTGTAACTTACAGAAATATGTCCGAACAGGGGTTCTAGTAGATAATATGAATATAAAAAATGTATTTACTTTTATTTTATTTTTTTTTATTTTTTTGTATTGGATTGGATACAGGAGTTTGTATTCAATCCAATACAAAATGAGCGTTTGAATTTACCAGTTATGTACTTTGTATTAATTTTATATTATTTTGTATTGGATTGGATACGCAAGTTTGTATTCAATCCAATACAAAATGACAGTTTGAATTTACCAGTTATGTACTTTGTATTAATTTTATATTATTTTGTATTGGATTGAATACGCAAGTTTGTATCCAATCAAATACAAAATATAAATTTGAATTTCCAAGTTATTTACCTTTATTTTATTTTTTTTTATTTTTTGTATTGGATTGGATACAGGAGTTTGTATTCAATCCAATACAAAATGAGCGTTTGAATTTACCAGTTATGTACTTTGTAATTTTTTGAATTATTTTGTATTGGATTGAATACAGGAGTTTGTATTGAATCCAATACAAAATAAATGAATGAGTTTCAATTTGAATTTCCCGCACACACGCCAACGTCATCACGCACGCAGGGAGGAGCCATCCGTTTTTTTTTTTTCTCCGCCGGACGGCTTCTCACTTCAGAGATCATCCGGCGCTGGAACAAGAAGGACGTGGACGATCAGCGGGACCAGGTAAGAAGCCGGCCGGCATCTTGTGTTCCGCCGGCCGGCATCTTGTGATCTGCTGGCCCGGCTTCTTACCGGTCCCGCTGGCACCCGATGAAGGACACCCGACGCTGGAGAGGGAGATCGGTAGACGACGATCGACGGAGGACGACGCTGGAACACGAACACGACGCTGGATGAGCACAGGGGGACCAGGTAAGTGGGGATGGGAAAAAACTTGGGGTTAACCATCCTAGCCGTTTTTTTTTGCCCGTACGAAGGTCGGGCTTAACGGCTAGGAGGTTAAAAGCTTCTGTGTACAAACAACCTGGAGTTTTTATGTAGTAATCAATCAGATTTCAAGCTAAACTTACCATCAGTCTTGCAGAGTTGTACAGGTTCCTCTGCTGTACTGAAATTTCTTTCTCTGATCTCACAGCTTCAAGATGTATCTGAAGCTGCAGCAACACCCCCCGCCTTCCTTTCCTTAGCTTTAAAGTTAGTAATATTGCATATTCTACCTGAGGCAGGTTGAATCTCATATCCATTCTTTAACCAGGTTATTGTGGGCAGAGGAAGTCCATCGACTCTACATGCCAGGATCAATGTGCTGCTGCTGTTTACTGTTACATTTTGAAGGTGCTGCACCACCCATGGAGCTTGTGTTTCTGTAAAAAAAATATTGAACACTTAAAACCACAAAATTAGTTTAGGCCCTAAGTTATTTGTCTAAAATTTTAAATTTACTAGCACATGTAAATTATGTATATTATCTTTTTTTCAAACGTAAGGTTCATTCCCACTAGTGTGTTGTGTTGACGTTCATGTTTTTGTTTGGATTTGTGCAACAAATTGACATTTACCTTACCAACATAATGCAGCCAATTTCATGTCACCACAATTCCATGCAGTGCTGCAAGCTAAACTTGTAGTATGCCCTAATTTCTGTGTGATGTGATGGACAGCCCACTCAGATGGGCTGTCCAATACAACATATGTGCATGCAATATGCATGGCAATGGGCATGAGCTTTGGAAAACTTGGCACACAAGCCACACTAGGAACAGACCTGTATTCAAAAAAGCAATGTAACAAATTAATAATGTATTAATGAAATTCACATTGCTTACTAATTTGCCATTTTGACTTAAGCGTAAACTTAAAGCACTTTACACATCATGCTTGTTCTTATAAAAACTTTTTATGATGTTGGAATTTCAGTGCACAATATATAATACAAACAATAGACATTCTTGATTTTTTAGCTTGCTACCGGAATAATTTTACTGTTGTTACCACGTTATATACAGAAGATTTCCTAATATTCCTACCATAACTATTAACCCACCTTGGACTATGAGTTGAGTTGTGCGCTGCAACACATCTTTGCTGTATCGATTCTCAGCTGAACAGGTATAATTTCCAGCATTTTCTTTAGTCACATTTTTAATAGTAAGTGAGAGGATGGTGGTGTGTTGGTGGTGGTGGAGTTTTGGAATTGAGGAAGGCACTACTTGATTGGAAGGATAAAACCATAACAAGTTTGTAAATAGATATTTTTCAGCTTGGCATCTAAGTGTAACATCTCTCCCTTCCAGAACTCTTTGCACCCCTTCCGTCATTACTCCTGTCTTCACCTCTGCAAAAGAATAATTCACAATTAGGATAATTAGTAGTAGTTAATCTACATAAATAATATTTGCAGGATTTTTTTCAGGAACGAATGTGGTTTTACACATGTACACAGCTATTTTAAGTAAAAATATGTTTTCACTTTTGCTTTGTATTGAAGTAGGACAGATTAAAATGTTCCTAACTGAGCTAGGGTTTATCTTTGCATCTCATAAGGCAGGATATTCAAATAGTGCAGAAAATAAAAGTCTTTCTTTGAATAGTAACATAGCAAGCAACATGGTTTCTGTGGCTAGATGTGCTAACTTTGATGGCCAACATCATTTAACCCACTTCATCTAAGCTCAGTTCACACTGGACCTACCCCAGTCTTTGGCTAGTAGAAGAAGGCACCAGCATTGCTGTACAAGGACTGATACCATATAAAAGCAAGTACTTACACTGTCTGCATCGTATCTTTTATATCTGTCAATTCAGTTTTGAACATTTTAACAATCCACCGGCTTCTTTCAAAGAATTGACGAGTTTGAAAAAAAATGCAAGATAAAGGTCCTTTATAAAACACACAGACAACTTTACAATTTTGCACTTATGTCTGAGTATATCGGTATTAGTCCTAATATTAATGTCGAGCAATGCTAATCCCCAAGATATAATACCATTGACTTAGACTTAGGGAACTTGGCAGGCAATGTTTTCCTTAAAGGTCAGAACACAACGCAGACACGGATTATTATTTTTCCATATATAAACAATTTTTATGCAACAATAACAAATCTTTGCCACTCACATGGGTTTGCAAAAGTGCTTTAGTTGGATTAGTGTTTGAATTTTTTTTCTTAGCAGCTGCGGCTACTGCAGCCAGGAACCTATTTACATGATACATCTACCCTTTATTGTTAGCCAGGAGGTAGAAATTTCACTATTCTTTCAAGGAAGCATACAACAAAACTAAAATCACATTGGACAAGTGTTTTGCACTTTATAGAAATGCCCAGGAATGAGTCAATACGATTAACATGTTTACAATTCCAAGAATTTGTATGACCCTTCTCTTAATGCAATCCAGCTAGCACATATAGAAGGATGCCCAGGATCTAAGTGAGATTATATCTGTCTTCAAACATAACCTGAATTGTTCTCTCAGACAGTCTGTAAAGTTAAACTGATTTTATTTATGCTAATTTAAGTGTCACCCCAAATCAAAGCCTTCATGTCTCTCATCTTGTGGAGTCAGCTTTTCAACTTGCCAGATGTTAAAGGAATTTGAGGACAGCTATTCTGTTTACTTAATTTATAAAAGAGTTTCCCACATTTCAATAGTAATGCATCTTATTCCTAAACAATTCTCAAAAAAGTTAAGTAGTGGAATTTTAGTAAAGAAACTACCACCACAGTTTTGGAAGAAGCAGGCAGAACCCTTAGTCACACAATGCAGTAGATACTGTTGTCCCTAACTTTGCTATTCCAATGTAGTAGAGATTTCATGGAACTCATCTAACCTATTTTTCTGTCTGTAATTTAGTATGGATATACATTATTTATTGTTAGCATTCCTGGATACATAAAAGAATTAACTTTATGTAATTAAACGAGTCTTCATTGTGGATTCTCTGTTTTGTTTTGTTTTTTCTGGAAGCTGTCATTTTTTTCAGATTTTATACTGTTGGTGTCTAGGCACTTCCTTTCTTTGCTGCTTGCAGGGATCCTTCTATCAGTTCTACCAAGCTTTGTACTGATCTTGTCAATATAATTTTAAAAATACTGGTAGGTGAGCCATTTTGGTAAATATTGTTTACAAGTAGTCTCACTCTCCTTATATTTACTTCTAAAATCATAATAAATAGGATGGTTTAAAGCTTATTTCTTTACTTTCTTCTTTCAGAATGTGACATAGGAAAACCATGGATAATTTTAACAGGAGGTTCTTCCCTTTTTTTTTAATTTTAGCTTCCTTTGCCTTTTTCTTTACATACTGCATTGATTCAGTGACTTCATTCAATGATGAAAAAATATATATTCATTTTTAACTATTTTCTCCCTTTCATGCACTCAGTGTGCTCCTAATCTTCAGTTTTACCCTAATTTAGTAGTCTTTTTAAAGACTTCATCATAAGAAATCCTTAACTTTCATGGTTGAATGATACAGGTGAATGGGTGCAGGTTGTCATGGCCCTGCCTATTAACATGATCAATGTATTGATGCAGGGAGGGGGTTATCATGTCAAGGATGTATTTTACATCATCCAAAACTGTTAAAAAGTGGGAGACAGTTGTTTTGATAGTTGTAAAGAATCATTCTTTAACTGAATGATTTGTGTAAGCAATAAATCAATTTGTGGTTAAACATGCATATATATATATATATATATATATATATATATGCCTGTGGATGTTTCCTTAGAGCAAAGACAGATCTCCAGTCATCCAATAACAAAATGTCCATTAATTGGGATAATTAACTCTGTTTCGAGCTTTCAAGTAAATGATGGTTGGCTTCAAGTCATAAAAATGAAAAACAGTGAACTTGCCATTCTAAAATAAAACAGACACCCAGAAAGAAGAACAGAAATGTTATTGTGGAAACCAAAGGAGATACTGTAAAAAGATTATTCATTACAGAATTGAAGGCTACACTGTATTTATAAGTATGTAAGGATGAAAAGTATCTGAATCAGCAGAATTATAGACACAAGGTGCAATCCTATAAAACATAAGTGGGCCTGATTTATTAAACTTCTACAAGGCTGGAGAGGATAAACTTTCATTAGTGAAGGGTGATCCCGCAAACCTGGAATGGATCTGGTCTAGGATTCAAAACATTTGCTAGTAAATAGCAAATTATTTGGACGAAATCAATTCCAGGTTTGCTGGATCACCCAACTTCAATGATGTAAGTGTTTCCTTTCCAGCTTATGAGAGCTTTAATAAATCAGGCCCAATGTGTCATGAATTTGGCTTGGAGAAGCATATTACCTTATATTTTTTTAATTTTTTTTTAGCATCCAAAATACTTTTATCAGAAATAAATGATATCTCTCTCCCTGGGTAATAGAAATCCAACAATAACTAGGCCCTTTCCTCTCCACCCTCATGCTTTGTACATACATCATTATGTGACCTATGCTTTGGTTCTATTGTGTGTGCGCAGCTGTAACTATTACAATACCTGAAAGGATATAATGCATGCTTCTTTCATCCTGCCCAGCTTTATTGGAAGCAACACAGAAGAAGATGCCAGACTGTTTATTCTCAGGAAAAGTAATCAGAGTGCTTACCACCTGCAAAACAGAAAGTGTATTTCAATTATCAAACTGAATGAGGAAATATCATTAGATGCCTAGATCATTATTAGATTTTCCATTACTGCTATAAAGTGTCCTGGATGTTCCAAAATCAGATATTCTTACCACATTTTTAAATTCTGTTCATCCAGGAGTTTTTAAGTGGTTCCACTCACCTTTGGAGCATTAGCGAAGACCCAGTAGACAAAGGTCAAAATTATTAACAACAATACACTACATATTTACTATTATCACTAATATACAATAAATATTACTATTTTATTTGGTGATTTCAGATAATTGCTTTAAATAACATTGACCTTTCAGATCAGTCATTGGCTAAAAAGGACCGGAGTGATACAGAGCATTTTTACTTCTTTTAAGATCCTTCATATGGGTAACAGAGTTTGAGGAACAAAGGGAATTAGGGAAAGGAAAAGGCTTCCTACTGGTAAACTTTAGGAATGTAAGCACTGAAAAAAAATCAAATGTAAATGTGAATTTAAAAATAAAAACTTTTTAGATGCACTATTGAACCAAGCACAGATATTTGAATTATCTTAGATATGCAGCACTATTGGAAAGAAAATCAGGGCAAGTCTATTCAGTGCAATTAGCCTTTATACATTTTAGAAGTAGCTCAGTATTGGAAAATTTATTTTGTTCAGAGACGTAGAATATACAAAGATATTTTGCCCTTGAAGATACCTCTGACAGTGCTAAACCGTATCACCAAAGTCCATGGATCAGTTTTGACCATTAACCTCAGTTCAGGATTAGACAAGGCTTTAACTTGCAACTGTATCAGAGCAAGTCCTAGAACAATTTTCCATTGTGACGATTAAGGCACTATATAAATAGTATTATAAAACAATAGCCAGTCATGTATTTATGAGGAAGGATGGGTGAACACATCACAATTTTCTTATATCTCCTATGAGATAAATATGTGTGCATATTTTATTTTTTTGTTTCAACCATGTTTATTAAAGTTTTCAATTTTAAACATACCAACAACAAAGGTACATACATTATACATATATGCGTACAAGGAAAAAAGAGCAAAACATAACAGAAACATATAATAAAAACCATAAGGTATTGGTAATAGCCATAACATGTAGGTGTCTGTCTCTTTGAGGATACAATGAGGTGTTTGCAGAGGGAAATATTGAGTATGCTTTAGGACTCCAGTCCTCTTGCTTGCCAAATGATATCAAGATGAACAGGGATATTCTTGACTCAATATAACCGTAACCCATTGTGGCACTGCCACCAAAGCAGATAAAATGCCTTAGGAGAACTGCAGCTATAGGAATATCAGTACATTTGTCAAAATTATCACATCATAAGTGGATATTACTAATATGCAAGGGGGAAGACACATATACTTAGCCTTGTTTTGTCAGGAGAGGGGGGCAGAAACATGGGGATACTAGGGAGGGAAGGAAGGTATGAATGGGGGGGGGGGGAGAAGGAGGGTAGTGTTCCCCCAATGCCAAGGGACATCTATAGGAATCATGATAGGAAACTTTTAAATTGGGGGGATTCCTTAAACCAATCCCATTCAGACCATGTATTTTATATTTTTCCATCTGGTCCTCATTCTCCACAATCACCAGCTCCAAATGCTGAATCCACTCTAATTCCGTCAGCCACTCCCTCATGGAGAGGGTAACTGTCTGTTTCCAGAGCCTAGAAATAACTGCTCTGGCCATTTTTTTTTAATACAAAATATGAACATTTAGGTGGCATGGTGACCCAGTGGCCAGGATTCTAACCTGGCAGAACCAGGGTTCTGGGTGGACATTCCAAGAAGATACTGGTAGGTTTATTGGCTTCCCCCTACAAATTTTCTTGAGAAATAAAACTGAACAGCATGACTATGGACTATGTAGGATGTTTGTGCTAAATAAATATATAATATTAATCATTTGATTAGTACAGTATGAATAAAAAAGAGAATCTATAAAAAGAATAATTGCAATAATATTTATCTATAAATAAAAAGTAAAAATGAAGTAAACAACATTTTTGAAGACGTTTTTGGAAAGGGCTCCAGGGAGACCTATTTTTATCTATGTGGTCCAATGAAGTATGGTTCAAGAATGTTTGATACAATGCAACCCCAAATACCAAAAAATTCTTATTTCATTAATCTTTTTTTGTAATTCCTTTGTTCCTACTGATAACTACATACTCACTGTGGCATTTAAGAAGAGATTTGGAATGCCACAAATAGATTCCATAATAGTGGACACACATTTAAACATGCTAACAATACACTGGGGGTTCTCGGAATACCTATCCTTTTCTGATCCGACAGCATATAATTCTAAGTTTCGTGAAACCTAAAACAATATAATTTATGTGTGTATGGCTCTAAAAGTACATAGATGACAAAAGTCCTGTATAGCGAGTATGCCCTTTTGTTGTTAATGTTACAGCATTTTGGGAAAGGAACCAAAGCTACCTGGGTCTTAGGTGATTTAAATAGCATTTCAGCATTGACTTGATGTTTCAAGGAGACAAAAACAATGGAAACCTTTCTTACTCCCCCCATAAAACCAACTCAAGGAAGATTCAAATGAAACCCATTTCATAAAGGGTGGAGCAAGAGTAATGTGTAGCAAATAAAAATAATATAAAAAAGGAATAATGCATGAAGAAGTAATCGATGGGGAGTAGCTCTGAAGTTCATACTCCACCTACTAATTTGCACAAGCTCCCACTCCTATAACACTGCTTGCTTTTAAACAGACATAGCTACTCTGGCTTCCTCCACTGAGGAACTGGAGAATGCAGTTCATACCACTGACTATTTTTGAGGTCAACAGTAAAACTCTAGCATATAACAATAAAATTCTAGCATTTACTCTGAACTCACAAATCAGTTTTGGCAAATAGTCTTTCAGTAACAGTTATTTGCTAAAACAAGTTCAGTTTCGGATAGATATCTTGAAATTTAAAACTACCATATAGAAGCAAAGTAATACTGTTCAAATGCCCTACACACTAGGAACTGTCCCAATCACTGAAAAAAAAATAGTACAAAAAATATTCTGGATGTGTACTTACTTTATTTTGTTCTTCAGAGGGCATAGTCCTTTCTTCCACTGATGGAGTTTTATAAGTGTCCATGTTATTAGGAAGAAGAGGTATACGTTCCACACTGGGATCGATTTCACACCTTTTATAAAAATGATAAGAGCATGAGGGACTTCAGCAAGTTCCTGACATATACATAACAAAGGTAGATTAGAATCATGTACAAATGTTTGGTATGCTCATTTTTTTAAAATAAATAAATATTATTAGGCCTTTTTATTCCACTCTGGAAATATAAAATAATCATAATAATAACTATAATTATTATTGTTGTTGTCATTATTCATTTTTTTGAAAAACAAAGACAAAATATTTAGTAAGTCAGTCTATATACAGGAATAATTAGGATATATTTTAGGTGACTGAATGTGCCTTGATCAATATAAAAAAAGCAGTGCT
Organism: Pyxicephalus adspersus; assembly: GCF_032062135.1. Classification (NCBI taxonomy): domain Eukaryota; kingdom Metazoa; phylum Chordata; class Amphibia; order Anura; family Pyxicephalidae; genus Pyxicephalus; species Pyxicephalus adspersus. The sequence continues at coordinate 44,018,109 of NC_092871.1, forward strand.
GGATCAATGATTAAAGAAATAATTTTAATTATGGATTTGTCTTAAAAAGAAAACCTTAAAGATGAATACAAAGATATGGAAAGTTCCAAAGGGCCTGTGAAAGGGAATATTAAAGAAGACAAGAGGCAAATTGGAAGGGTTGATGAGAATGAACACAAAAAATGTACGAGCACAGGGAAATAATGGGGACATTTCATACAAAAATATCTCTAATAATCTCAATAAAAAATCTCATCTTTATATACCGGTAGTTTATTGATATAGTGAATTATTTAGAAACTGGAACTTCACCTTCACCTGAATCTAACTGCTGACTGTGGGAGAATAATTTTAGGAAGAACATATTGATGTCAACTGCTTTTTTATACACACTTGGTAAATTATTGACATTGCCAGCACTACGCTTAGTTGAGAAGTGACTAGGTTCTCATGCTACATGAAATGTGCTGGGCATCATACATACAAAACATTAAACATCTTGGACAATGGCCAGTGGGCACATCCCGGTGTATCCCAATCTAAAAGGAAAAAAGTACCAATCTAGTTTGTTAGTTTTAGAAGTTGAACCATAGTATTTATCAAATTATACACTAATACATTGTGAGAGCCCATTAGAATCCATAGTTAATCTAACACAAATTATAATGGTAAGGAATTGAATAGGTCAATGAATATAACTAATAAAAACCATCAGATTGTCACCTTTTTCAAATATATACAATATCTAACAAATCATTTAAAATTTTACCTCTCACAGGAGTATAAGCGAAGTTGTTTAAAAATGATTTGTCCTAATTTAAAATGACCTTACTCCATCTTAATAGAGTAAGTACTGTAGAGACTACTGTAGAGACTAAAATATTTCCCCAAATCATGAATCTGTAAACAATGATGTTCTCTGCACTAATTTGTGTGATTGTTTACTCCAACAAAGGAAATTGCCCACTTATTGCAATATATGTGGGCTATAAATGTCCAGCAGACAACTAACTTTTTTTCTTTTCATTCAGACCTATCTTGTTTTTGATTGTGCTTTCCTGAGTATATAACACAACAACTTCAGATTCAGTAAGTTTCTCATCAAGACTCTTTGATAATTTTAGTTGGGACCATTAGCATGCTGTGTGGAAAAAGAGCAGTAGCTGGTTTGACATTTGGAGTTTGTAAGTGCAAACCAGGGATTTGAGCGGACGTAAAACAAATCAGAGTTTAGCTTTAATAAAAAGAACAATAGGCACAGGCTGAATATCCTTGTTGATTTTTATAGAAGGCTATAGAAGAAGAGAAAACCAGGCAAGAGCAGGAAATAAAGCCATGCGTCACATAACAATAAAAAACATTTAGGACTTTTGTGAGTAAGAGATAACCCTATGTTGAACCGGACCACAACCCTATATGAGGTGACACGTGTGTTATAGCTGTACTCTCCCAAAGCTGTAACTAAGCAAAATACTAAAATTGTTGGCATTGTTGGCAAGTACCATAAGCTAAATGGCTAATCAGTTTTCAGATCCTTAACATGTCAAAATTACAAATGATAAAAAAAACATAAGAGAAAAGAATATCCTAGATCAGAGGTAAGCAAACTCCGGCCTGCAGGCCAGAATCGGCCTAGCTGGTAGTTTGATCCAGCCTAACGCCCCCTGGTCGATCCGGCCTAATTTGCCGCAGGTTGCCGATCGGGATTAGGGCAGATCGACCAGGGGCGTTAGGAGCTGCATGCGGCTCTTGAGCCTCCGAGTTATGGCTCCTTTTCCTTATTTACTGCGGCCGGCGTTAACACTTCTGCCGCCGGGGTAAATAGGGAACACCCCCTGAGGGGAAATCTCTATCCTCTGCAATGCGAGAAGAGGGATTTCCCTTCAGGGGCGTTCCTGTTGAAGACAGAGCCGGGCCTAGTGTGCACCTGCCCACCCCTGAAATGGCCTAATGGCCAAAAAAGTTTGTGGACCCCTGTCCTAGATGGTTCCATTATAACTAACAAAAGAAACAGTTTTTTTTAAGTAGGAAAGGATTAGAGTCTGCCAACTTGTACTGCTGTCTTTGTCTCCCATGGAAATTTTACCATTGACACAGAAAGTAATGGGAATTTGGGCATTAGTGCACTGTACCTTGGTATTTTGATGTTCCTTCCCTATCAGAGGTCGGCTGGTCTATCTCCTGGCAAATACAAATAGTTTCTACTGCTGTACACCTTGTAATTAATAAATTCTTTACTTTTCTTTCATGTAATCTGAACACCTACTAAAACACCTATCGTATCTGAATGTCAAAAAAGGCAGGGTATATTGGCTTCTACAACAATCTGATCTAACTGCTTAACAACTGTTGAGACATTAGTATCCGTCAGATACTAAAATATCACAAACAATCCAAAAATTCTCATTTAAATTTAATAATCCAATGAACTGTGAATGGAAACATTGTATTTTAAAGCTAAATGACAGTTCAATGCATTATGAGTCCCTTTCCTTTTTTTGTTTTATTAAAATGTTTTTTATTTATCAGTCATACCACAATAGGCCTCATTTATTAATGTTCTCCAAGACTGGAGAAGATAGACTATCATCAGAAAACCTGGGTGATCCATTGAACCTGGTATGGATTTACTAAAAAATATTTTCTATTAGTAAATGTTTTCAGTCCTGGACCAGATCCATTCCACGTTTCCTAGAGAGCTTTAATAAATCAGGCCAAATATCTGAGCTATTACAAGTGATTGTTATTAATGTGATTAAAAAAGTAGCCTGAAAATAGCCAAGTACTTTTAGATTATACAGGCTAATAGCTGATTACATCAAATACAATCTTCATATGGCAAAAGCTAAAATATCCTTTCCTTGTGGGTTCCTATATTCAGGCTATATAAAGCGAGGAATTGAGGAAAACATAAAATGTTTGCACATTTTAAACCACAGTCAGGGGCTGGGTACGAAGACCACCCATCCGAAGTCGAGTTGGCCTACTAGCCTGGCTCAACAAAATCAGACAGTTTCCATTCCCTGTGGGTTGGCCTAAGCCTTCCCACTAGATACTAGGCTGGGAGCTCTCCCGAAGAGAAACTCCCAATAAAAGAGAGTGATTGACCATAGGGCCAGAGCACTTTCCTGACATCAGGTTTGGCCCATAAAGGAACAACACCCTCCATCGTCAGTGACACACAAAAACCACACCAGTAACAGTGACAACATAACAATACAAAAAAAAAAGGGCTCAGTGCATAACACACAGGGCAGGTTGTAAAAATCGCCCATCTGCACGAGCTGCAGCTAATGCAGAATGAAACCGAAGCTAAATCAGCATATTGTGACATGCCTGTGTACTTCGAATCAACAGTTGACCAGACTGAAAGTGATTTTAAGGTACCCCTGGTTCCAGGGCGACTCCAGGGCGATGACACTTAGCAAGATTCAGTGGCTCTTAGGCCTAGTGGTGAGACTGAAGTTTTCTCCGTTCCTTCCCAGCAGGATAGGCTGCTGTCCAGGAGCTCCTTCTTAGGGCAAGCCCCATGCCTCCCTCAGCCGGACCACACCAGAGGAATTAGCATAGGACGGGCTCTTACAGAACATCACCATCTAGCTGCCCTTCCTGATGGGCAAACTGAGCCACTGTTTATTCCCCTGTAAGGAATACAGGGCCATTCCTCTCCTGAACACTGATAAAAACAGATTTAAACCACAGATAGCCTTTTGCATTTATCAAGCATCATCTTATATTGTATTAAGTGCAGTATTGCCTTCTTTCCTTTACTCCCTGCACTTTTTATAGTGGTGAGCTATAACTTACTCTGTAGCTTCAGTATGGCATGGCTGCCACATCCAGGTAATTGTAGGAGGAGGTTTCCCATAGGCTGTACACTGGTAACGATGAATTTCTCCATGTTGCACAGACTCCATTCTGTCACTGTCAGTCTCTTTTTCATATATGGAAGGTTTAACTGGAATTCAAAGACAAAAAATACATAAGAATGCATAATTATATATTATATGCACACAGAACAAAATATTCTAAATATTAGGCAAAGATAAAAAGCAATATAAATGCAATAAATGCAATAAAAATTTCCAGTCGCTTTGGGAAAGGTGATAGGCAGATTTATTTGCAAATTGGTTCACTTTCCTGCATAGTGGCTCATTGGTCTATTGGCCCTGCAGTCCTAGGGTCCCAGATTCAACTATTGCTTAAACTTTCTGTATGGAATATTATTTTTTCTTCTATTACCAGCTGGTTATGTAATTGGCCAATCCCAGCACTCTAGGTGCTAAACGTAAACACAAGAAATAAACATTAGCTAGTTAGGGATCCTAATGGACCACAGAGAATATTTATTTAAAATATTATTTTATATATTTTGTTTAATATATACAAAGTTATTTATTGACATCATATACAAAATCAAAAACAATTATGTACAACATGGTTTAAAATAATGCATGTTGCCTAACATTTTCTTGCAATCAGTAAGGTTGGGTCTACATGGTGAGTTTTAAAAACGCATATAAAAGTTTCTTACCACTTTTATATACGTTTTTATGCACTTTTACAAGCGTTTTAAAGCTTGACTTTAAAACGCTAAAAAGCTTTTATAAACGCGTATGACACGTTTTACCTCGAATTGCCACAATTTTACATAAGCGAATATAAAATTTTTACTTTTAACCCTTTCAGGGAATGAGTACAGGGGTACATAAAACCCCTTTCTCATTCCCTGAAAGGGTTAAAATATGTGTAAAAAACTGGATGAGGCTTTAATGTTAAATTATTTTATTAAATGTGTGTGTGTCTGTGTAACTAAACTTTTTTTTACAGGTTATCCCAATGACAGGATGATTCCCACGGCTGCAATCATGACATAAGCACAGCCATGGGACTTCTCCTGACAGTGAGGAATACCCGTGCACTAGGTGTTAAATGAGGACATGGCTCTCCATTCACCTCTAGTGCTCTGTGATTGGCTGAGGTTTCCCGTTTCTCAGCTATTCAGCACTAGACTTAAATGGGGAGACTTGTGCCCATTCATCTCTAGTGCTCTGTGACTGGCTAAGAAATAGGAAACCCTGATGACAGCTCAAGCATCATCAGGATTTCCCTTTCCTCAACCAATCAGGGAGCAGAGCTATCAGCGGAGCTCGGCTATGCTGACAGCTCTGCTCCCCTCATTGCTTCTCCAGCCTTAGAGGAGCTGTGGTATGTGCTACAGATATGAAACACATGTCCTCATTTAACCCCTAGTGCCCTGCTATCCCTCACTGTCAGGAGGAGCCCCGTGGCTGTGCTCATGTCGTGATTGCAGCCATGGGAATCATCCTGTCATTGGGATAACCTGTAAAAAAAAAAAGTACTCATTTCCCAGGGTGGGGTGGTGGAGATCTGGGAGTTCTCCTTATTAAAGGGGGCTTCCAGGCTCCAAAGTCCTGTTAAAAACACTTATAATAGCCCCTATTGTTTTCAATGGAAGCTTTCATAAAAAGCCTAAAAATGCTTGTAAAAGCATCTATTGAGTTCGATGGGAGCGTTTGCAAGCGTTTTCCTGTGTTTATACTACGTTTTAATTCTTTAAACGTTGCAAGCAACGTTGAAGATAAAGCTCATAAACATGCCTAAATGAATTGTCCTGGTGTAGATTAGCCAATTGGAATGCATGGGGATTTCAAATATGGGCTTTAAAAGCCTCAGGTTAAAGCTGGGGAAACAGTCCATGTAATCTAAGCCTAAACAAACTTTCGCCAGGCTTCCAAAAGTTTTCTTGGATGATATTTTTAGAAGATGAAACTTCTCATTTAGCAAGGCTTCAAACAAAGCCCTATACTATACTCAACATGCTTCACAGCTACAATAGCTTATTTATCAAGAGAGGGAAAAGCAAATCTATAAAGACAATAGTGTTATCTAGAACATGTTCCCCAATCATATTGCTACAATAGCATAGCCACCATGTCAATATTCATAAACACTTATTATGTAACATAAGGCAGCTTGCTAATTTAAAAGAAGAAACCTTTTTCAAAGACATGTTTTTGGATGCACTCTCCCTACATCATAAAATGTATGATCTTCGCCATGCAGCTTGTGTGTAGTGGGGTCACATATGTGGTATATGCATATTATTTTATTATATATATTAATTTCTCAAAAACCTCTTTGTATGACGTTTAAATGTTCTCCTCCCTGTGATTGTTTGGGTTTCCTCTAGTTACTGCAGCTTAATTGGCTCACTGTAGTAGCGAGTGTGAACTCCACTTAAGGACAGTCTATAAGCTGTGTAATATGTTGGCATTATGAATAATTATGATATTTTCTATAATTTAAGTAAATCGAAAATAAAATGGTAATTCTTCTGAATAATCAATACTATTTGTTATGCATGGTTAAGCAAATTATGTTGTAGGAAACTATGACATTTGTAAAAAAAATACATTGGCTACCCAAAAGCTGCATTTATAACTCTGCCTACTGTGGCTCTTTAGGAAGTATGATTCATGTGTAGGATACTGTGTTGTCAAAATAAAGGATTTGTTTTTCCACCCACACATAATTAATAAGAGCCATTTCATAAGTACACCTTTATGTACTGCATTAACATTAGCAATTGCCCTTTCTGAACTAAACTTCCAGGATACGCAGATATATCTTCAACCAAGGTAATGGTCTTAAGTTGGCCTTGTTAATTGTTTGGAGGAATACACCCACTGCAATGGGGGAAATCCTGTAATAATATATCATAATCAAGGCTAACTCCATAAATGGGGATGTCAAAAGGAAACAGGAGCTTTGGGATTAATGTTTTGGCAACGCGTTCCGGAATAAGCACCAGTTGCGGCAGGACATCAACTTAGCTGATGATTATCGTGAGGAAAAGGCTTCCGATTAACAAGCTACTTGAAGCAATTAAGAAAACAACATAGTTCTATGAAGGGCTTTGTGAAGGAAGTGTAACTTTTCACTCATTGTCTTGACTGCAAAGGCTCACAAAATAATATATAAGAGAATTTCTTTGACTGTAGGAATAGTAACTTCAATGTTTTCTATCAGACTGTTCTTATAAAGGTCCAAAGCTTTACCCTAAATTTAGATGTGTCTTGGAGAATTGCATGATTAATGGCTCTCAAGTACTCAGTTTCGACTGTCATGTTTCTAAAGGTACTGACAAGGTGATATATTAACATACATTTATGAACATTTGCCTAAGTGCTCTATTAAGCAGCTTTGGTTTTCTTGCCACATGTTGCAAATGATCATGGGTCATCTGATCATCAGAAGTGCAGAACACTTCTTTAGAAAACTTTCTACTACACTGCAACTGCTTGCAATGCACTTGGAAAGAGTTTCCATTCTGTCTGTATAAATGACACCGTGGCTGACCACTCTTATACGCTGCATATGTCAAAACCTCAAACCAACTGCACTGTGAACTAAAAATTTATATTTAAAGTGTTCTCCTTTATTTATATTTTACTCATTTACTCAGTACAAGGTTTTAGAGAGTCAGATGCTCTTTATTTAATTAATTATTATTTTTTATTTTTTATTATTTATTAATTATTTTAACAAAAAAGTTTAATGTTCCAGGAGTCCTCTTACATTCTGCACCCTGTACTAAATGTTTACAATTTATGCCATCTATTTCAAAATTGTTAAAAAATATTACTGCATTCAATATACCTTCAGATCAATACTTCAACTAAATAATCCTGCGTTTGTGACTATACCATACTATTACAACCCACCTGATTTGTAAGTATAACAAAAAAAAACCTTTGCACCAGAAATTCTTGTCTGTGTGGGATCCCTGGATTCAGAATTCTGTCCTGTCTATACCGCAGTGGATTTTAGCTAGCTGGTAATGATGCTTGACCAGTGCTAGTGTGAGTATCTCTTCAAACTTTGGGTCTTTTATCCCTTATGTATATTGGTTGATCTACCACTGTTTTACTGTCATAATATTGTGATTATTGTTTCATGGGCAAACTGTTGTTATTGTTATGGTTATTATTTTGTTGTTTTATATAAGTGCAGGGATGTCAATGCACTTTATTGGTATTTGATGGGAGTTTTTATCATGCAAAAGCTGAACTGACAACTACTGTTTTCTTTTTTGCATGTTTATCTCAGCTTTGTAACACTTTATATTTTAAAATGGAAAATTTATTACAAATTCTTGAAAGCAAAAAAAAAAAAAAACATTTGAACTAGATTGGTTTCGTTATCTTAGACAAGTATAATATAGTATGTTTACTGTCATCCAAAAAAATAGAAACACACTAGTATTCTATGTAGCCTAAATAGCAGTGTATGTTTCTGTCCTAGACACCAGAGACCTGGGACTGTAAAATTCACAGGCAGTTTCTCATATAAATGACATGGAATGATAAGTGTGCCCCTTCCCAGACCCTGAACTGACCCTGCACTGTAACAAGAACCAAATCTGGGAATGCATGCTAGGTGGAATGAAACACTTGGCTTTGACCCCAGCATATTTAGAGTTTGTTCCAAATAGTTTAAATCTATAAATGGCAGGAAAGTGAGAAAACTGGCCAAGATTGGCGTTCCATTCTACAGACAAAAAATGGTATTGCAGTGGAATGCATTAATAAACATGTCTTGTTTGTATTACATCAGCTTTCATTCCACTCTCATGCCTGTAATGCCCTTTAACCCTTTCAAAGCTGTAGTGGCTTGCAGTTTATTATATTTGTGCATACAACAAATAGTTTTACATTATTAGGAAAAAAATACCAAAAAGACCATGGAGTGCAATTTCCACAGTAATGGTTAGGAAAATGTCTGCTACTAAATTCTTCAAGCAATAGATTTACAAATTGCTCTGATAAGTTGCCTTGCTTATGACGCTTGCTTATTTCAGCCGTTAAATTAGTGATATGAGAAAAGAAAAAGCACACTCTTAATGGTCAATGTTGTGGATAGGACAGGATAAAAAACAGGTGGAAGAAATAGAAAAAAAAGGACAGGTCTGGGCAACCAAGATACAAGTTATAATAAATAACAAACTTTGTGGTTCCCATGAAAAGACTGGATAACATAGGGGGTCATTTATGTTCCACACCAGTTGCCAAATATATATTGTTCCCATGGGGCTAAGATTTCGTAATGTTTCTCCAGACGATCATGTAAATGGGCAGTTAACATTTCCATCAATTGCACATCTTTCACCTAAACAAACAAATCCAGAAGAGTTGGAAGGAGGGTGGATCTCCATTTCAGGGAGATAAGTAACTGTGAGGATATGTGTGGCCAGGTTGTTCTGTAATTTGAGGGGGTCCCAAAAAGGGAACCCTAAAAAATGTGAGACTAGGTCTACAGGAATTGGGACCTCAACCAAATGGGACAGAGGAGAATTAACGTTCTTCCAAAAGGGAACTATCACTCTGACATATATTAAGTCCAACATATATTGCTATTCGGGGAAAGAGCATCTATCTGGGATAAAGACCCTGGCCCTTTTATCAGTGCCAACCTCTTGGTACTGAGGCCACTAATAATAGTACATCACTAACACAAGAGTGACTAACACATTCAACCTTTACATTTTTGTTTTTCACGAATCAAGCCACCTTATAAAAGTGGGCTGTTTAAACCTTTCATTCTAGTATAAATATAATTCAGTCTACCCACAATGTGTCCTAGGGGAAAATACCTTCTAATTAAAGGTTCACTAGTTCAAATCCTGCCTTGAGCCTCAGTAATCTATGTAATAGAACTGAGTAAGCATTTACCTTTAGTAACCAGTAACCTTTGTTTAACCAGAAGGGCTATCGTATAATGGATTCACCTAGTAGCTTCAAGCAATATTTACTGCAGTTACAGACAGTGTTGGTGACCAGTTAGAGGTCAACTTCCAAGAGTTCCTAAATGAATACTGAAAATGTTTAATACATGTTTTCTTTAGTTTCTGTGGTCAAGTAAAACAGATACTTAAAGAAAATCACTAAAATAAAATTAATGTAATACTATTATAGTTTAAAACAAAATGGCCCAAACACATTCACACTACTTATGTGTGGATAATATGTGTGATTGGACACATTTGTGAACATAGCAACACTTCTTCAAATGCATAAAAAACATGAGAAAACAACTTTTCCCTATGTATAGAATATTCTAGACAATATAATCAGTAATCTGGGATAAAACAAAAAACTACCTTAGTCAACGCTAGGACTAGAGCCCAATGGCATAATATTATGAAATACCTTTTTAGGCACCTGTATTAAAAGAAGACCTTTAGCAAAGCATGATGATAATTACCCATAAATGAAGTATTGATGCAGTGGCCATGGAAAAATAAGCTAATTATAAATCCTGTTTTCATAGCCTTTTTTTTTGTTACATTGACCTATAACACACCTTTGGATTTTTTGTATCCAGATATATTGTAAATGTATAGGAAGACTTTAACAGACATCAACAACAAAAAACAAAAATGTAACAGAACTAACTTTTTGTAATAAAGTAATGATGTTTTTCTTTTCTTCTAAAAATCTTCTGTACATCAAAAGAGGTACCTGAGAGAGTTCAGGGTTCAAAGACTTGCCTAGAGGCAGGCAACACTCTTTGGAACTAGGTTGAAAATTGCACCCATTTATTTGGTAATTAGAGCTTTGGGAGGTGTTTGTGGACAGAACATTTGTCTGAATTTGTTTTGAATATATGTTACAAGCTTGAGCTTTTAAAAACCAACTGGAATGTGTTGCTTGGAATGCCAGGCATTTTCTAAGACTATTACCCTTTTTCTGTGATGCCTGTGTTTGTTTTGCAGAAATTAGCTATCAATTGACCGCTGTGGCCCCAAACTGTTTAGGTTTACCTAGGTAGGCTTTTTTTGTTGAAGAAATGAAAGTGTGCTACATTTGCTACTCTAGTATGTAATGGTTTACCAAAGAAAGCAGTTGCTGCTTTCTGAAGGGTCTTGCCATACACAAAAGACACTACAACTTCTATGTGGAAATATTTTTAGATTCTGAAAGTAAAACACCACTAGCTAAAATCACTTAACGACAGACGGAAAATTGTCATTTAATATATCAAAGAAACTGCACTGAGTATTTCTGTCTTTTCTGTGCTGACATGGAACAAATACATATGCAGTTCACAAGTTCAGAAAAGCCAACCAATTATGAGCATTGCTTGCTTTATGGAGATATTCTCTCATTTCTATTTACACCCTTAAGACTTTAGGAAAAGAACATTTTTACTGACACAGTAAAAAAAATCTTGCCTGATAGAGATGTTAGCTTTTCCCTACTACTTGCAAAATAAACTAAAAATGTTGCTTTTTATGCACTATTACTCCATTAACAAATATTTATATTAGGATGCAATTTAGGGTTTGTCAGTTGTCCTCACTGATCAATCCACCCAGAGCAGAGAGAAGAATCTTTGTCAGCTTTACACAGTGTTAAGGACAATGTGAAAGTACTGGTGCTTGGAAATTGGCTGTTCAGGTAAATGGAGCTGCATTGTTAACTTGGGCGTACCAGATACTTTACATGGCAAAGTGGCTGGGAAAGGAAAGGTAAGTACAGCTGGTGGAGTGGGGAGTGGTGACTTTCAGGAAGTTACATGGAGCATCATTGCCATCATTTCTCCAGCTTTAAACTGCCTGTATTGCATAGCTGAAACACAGACACATATTGATGATGTCATTGGGTCTAAAATAAAGTATGAAATGAAAATGGAAAGGTCTTGTTGAAATTTATTCTTAGCATACCATTGTGAGGGTGCACAAATGTACAATATTAGCAAGTAAATCTTTAGCTTGTCTATTGGGTACAATCCAAAAGACTTCCTCATTGTTATCAGGTACATCCCTCACAATAAAGATAAAGTCCTCTATCTGAATAATGGCAAACACTGCATTTACCTGGTATTTCCATGCTTACTTGCTTACTTGTTTTTACCTTATGCTGATCCTGCCTTAAACACAGCTCAGCAGTCTAACCCCATGGATAAATAACTGCATTTTCTAAATTTTATTATTAGTCCATGCTTTGAACATACACTTAGAGACAGTAATACATGAACATAAGTAATAATTGCTCAAGTACATTTTGATTGTTTGCTGCCCTTGAAAAAAAAACTTGTTACCAGTTACTTTAGACATTTGTGCACTCCGTCTTTGTATTTTGCAGTATTGCCTGAGGGATCACTAAAAAGTGAAGAGGTCAATTAATAAATTTATGAATAGAAGTAAGAAATATAAAACAAATGTTCTAATTTCAAAAAATGAGCAGCGACAGACCAGGGACCACATGGAACAAAGGCAAAGAGAACTTATGAACAGATGTGTGCCCAAACTAAATTTGCTGATCTCTTGAAAGGACTGAAACTTTACAGTTAAATACACATCCCTGTTACTCCTAAGAACTTAGACTTTGTAGTACTACAACAAAACAGCTCTTGAAGATGAGATGAAAAAAGTTGGCAAATTGTCTAAATTGGCAAATTGTCCTAACATCACAAAATACTTTCTTTACAAATAACTCTCAGAATAGCAGAAAGAAAGTTATTTGGTTGTAGTCTGATGCCAAAGCGGAAATAAAGTTAAATATTATAAAATGATAACAAAGGATGTCTCTTTTGGCATAATACTTCTTTTCCTTTCTGCTATCAATTCTTTACCAATTGAACAATGGCTGCCGAACATGTGCAGTGTACAATCCTGGCATCTCTGCAAGAGCTACATCATCAGAAGCTGCCCAGTGGCTTAGGACAGAAAACTCGAGATTCAGAAGTTGACTGGGATAATGTGGCAATGGCGGCATGCTTGTACATTATGCCAACAACCACATAATTGGGGTCCACATAGGATCCAATTTAAGGGTAATTCGTGGCCTGTTTATAATGTAAATAAACTAATGTAAAGTAACCTAGGTGTTTATCTCAAGAAAAGTCACATTTAGGTTAAACTGCAATCAATGCAGGGGGAGATTGTGCACATAATATACTGGGCCTGATTTATTAAAGCTTCCCAAGACTGGAGAAGATAGACTATCATAGGAGAACTTTGGAAAACCAGCAAACCTGAAATAGATCTAATCCATACTTGAAAATATTTGCTAACTAATAGCAAATTATTTTTAAGACATCCATTCTAGATTTGCTTGCTCACACAGATTCTTCTCTCATGATCTCATGACTCTCATGATTTTCTCCAGTCTTGGAGAGCTTAAATACATCAGAGCCACTGTATTCATATGTGGACTTGTCAGTGGAAGCTGCAAAAGGGGATAAATAACAAAAAACACCTGGCTTCTTTAAGCTTTAAATGTTAATGTGGATCACCTTTGAGGGGTACACTGGACCCCTAAATCCAAACCCGACAAAGAGCTATGACATATAGGAAGTTGCAATTATATGCATATTTCACAAAAATATAACACAGCATTTGTCACCATATGCCAAAGTTTTTGACAGGTTTACTTTAAATAAATTTAGAATTTATTAGGTTGCCTTTATCTCAGAGGTTCAGAGGTCACTAATCCCAGGTGATGTTGTAAAACAAAAATATACCAATTGCTCTGATGTTTTAAAATGAGCAACAATTCTCTGTGTAAGAATTAGGATTCACTGTAACCTGGTGACTCATTGTGACTTCACAGTTTTTAATTTTGACAAAAAATAAGGAAATGAGAGGTATATCATAAAGTCAGTAGCTGTGATCTTGTGGAAGGAGGATGTGAAGGCACAGCTGTCATTTGGTAGCTGTGGCTCTAGCTACAGTCACTGAATTGAAAATGTGAGTTGAACATCCTTCCTTTTTAAAACCCCATTCCGATTCATCTTCCAGCCAAACCACAATCAGATGGGAAACAAAGAGATCCCACAGGCACTGACTTAAAGGGAAAGTATGGTGTATATTCAGAGCTCATAAACTTTATGAGTTTAATATATTGTTTGTTATATTGTGAGTTATTATTGCTATGATTTCTTTAAAGTAATTTGTTTATATGATGGTCATATTTTTACATTTTAAAGATTATTTCTTCTTTTTAAAGTATTAATAAATATTGGTTAGGTCAAATAAGTTGACCTTTAGGTGAAGTTCTCCATTTGCTTATTTGATTAACCTGCTAAGGTACCATATGTACCATAGAGAGAATGAATTGTTTGAAATGATGAGCCCATATTGACATTAAAAAGCCATAACAAAGCACGAAGCAGAGTTTGCATATGTAATATACAGGACATAAAAATGCACATCTTTCCCTGCTGGTGTAGATACAGCAACACCTACATCTTACTGCACGTACTATTGCAAATGATGGCTTTCTTATGTTCTGTAGTCTGGTACTAGCTGAGAAGGCTTTGTTATTAGAAGTAGTCATATTACTGCAATCACAGTTTTAAAGAAAAGCATTCTGTGAAATTGGGAGCTGTTTTATTGAGAAGGGATGTATTGCAATATCCATTCTGGTCTTAATTTAAAACATATTTTTAGGATTTAGATCTCTGATGGGAGGCAAACACTTGGCTGTTCATACCACAGCCTGTTTTCTTAGTCCACATCTGTGGCAGTTAAAACAAGACCTAAGGTTATTGAGAACAGGTACTGTTCATCCTCATTTTTGGCTCTTTTCAACAGAGAAAGCAATATAAAACCTGGACTCTGTACACTTTGTTCTGTGCACCTGTATCTAGCACAGGCTCATTTGCTAAATATCACATATTTTCAAGTTCAGTCATCTTCTAGGCATTTTAAAAGGGGAATCATCCAAACTGTTAGCAGACACACTTCCTTGGTATTGTATATTTAATGCTCTATTGCTTAACAATCATATTTTGATACATTGAGGTTGAGAAACTTTGAATTACACAGAAAACCCCTTTATGAGAAAAACTGTACTGCCTTATAACACTTTAATTTAAACTGTTACAAAGAGTTTTACAGTGATTGGTAAAGTATTTGGGGTTTTGATAATAATTGTAGCCTTTTAAATTTCAGTGTTTTTCATTATGTGCTTTTTAGGTAACAAATAAAGAAAATAAAATCATTACATGAAAATAATTTTCACAAAAATTGAAGTAGTTCTTGCTGTCATTTGAAGAGATATCAGTAATAAAGATATTTAAACACATTTATAACTCTATTTCTTGTTACCATCATTACACTGTATCTGTATTTTTTCCCCTTGCTCTGTTGCTTAATGTTAATGTTTTGGTTTGTTTAAGTACATAGCCAGTTTTTTATGTATATGGATCACTTTTTTTATAAAAATGAGCTGTAGATTTAAATTCTTTTATGTCACTAATGAGAACAAGAGCAAAACCTGTGAAGCATCTATGTTAAAATCCTTATCACGTTTTTATGCATTATCATTTCTGATGTTTTAATGAAAGGCTAAATGACCAAATGTCCTGGGCCTAAAACAACACAGGGCTCACAAGCAGATCACCGTAATGGATCTTGGAGAGCAAAATCTACAGGCATAGCTACTGAAGTGAGTTCTTAAATAGGATATAGTGTAAACATGAATATTCTGTGAACAGACTTGGAATCACCAGTGATTCATCATGCAGTATATATATGTGTAACACTTGTTTTTTTTTTTTTTTTTTAATCAGTAAGGAAGGCCAGCCCTAATGTTTGCATATTAGCTGCCCCTGTATAAATGACTACTCATGAGGGATTCTCCCCTGTAGGAGAGCGGTATGGAAATGTGTCCCTTTACTGAATTATTCAAAAGTCTGTGTATTCTAACTGATTCTGCTTTTCAGCTTTATTTTAAAACTCTAGTAGTTTTTGAGCATAGAGAAAGATACAATCACATTTCAAGTTTTTCACCTACTGTCTTCAATGGCAAATATCATATGTGGACCAAATAATTTTTCTACCGTTTACTTATCCCATGCAGCGAGACCAGAGGTAATCAATTAGATGCAGAAAATTCAACTTTTACGCAAATGTTATGCAAATTGTGTGCACTTGAAATTGAGCAAATCAGACCCTGCAAGTATAGCTCTGATTTGCTCAGTTTCAATTTAGTGCAGTTTGTGTAATGTCTGCATAAAAGTAAACACTCATTGACCATCTGTAAGTGGGACACATCCAAGCAGATGGAGAATTTACCTGTGATTGCTACCCTTTTAAAGAAATATAAGTCCTTACTTGGGCTCTGCTCTCCTTATCTAGATAGAATTAGGCCGGTTATGTCACACTGGTTGAAAATGTCTGCCACATACTCACCATGGTAATAAAAGTGCTATGCCAATAGGATCCTGAAACTGTAGGTGGGATCCCAGTTCTGTCCTGTCAGATGTTACCCGGGGACCAGAGAAGCTTTACAATTACCACCAGTTTGTAACAAGCTAAACTTTTGTTTTGACTTCTGACCCTGTATGTGCTTAGTTTGTCTGCACTGTGTTCATATTTCTACATTGGATTTTCACTCTGCACCCACAAATAATTTCCTTTGGCTCAAAAGACCCTAAAATCTCTAGTATGCCCAGCCAACAGTCCATATTATCTGTGGCAGAACCCCTTTGTCATGGGTCTGGCTCAATTCAGTGGTTCTTAAGAACATGAAACTAATTTAAATTTTGGACTGGTATGAAGCATTCCCAAAACAGGACTTGTTTCTTACAAATTATATTTCTAAACATTTGTGGTACATACAACTACTGTGTGTTGCACTTTATATTAATGAAAAGGTATCCAATGGTTTCTGAACTGCTTGTAGTCCTGATACTGATGCCTGACAAACACTGATGTAAATAAGGAATGGTATAAGCACTTACCAAGGACATTCACAGTGAAGCTGAAGCTGTCGCTCAGGTTATATTGAGTATTAATAACTTTTATAGTGTAAACCCCAGAGTCATTCTCTCCTAAATTCTTCAGAAGCAAGCTGTGTTTTTCTGCGTTCGCCTTATAACAGGTACTGTTCTTTTCTATTACTTTGCCATCTTTCAACCTGCATAAAGAAAAGCAAAGTCACTTTAAAAAGTACTTGCAGTTGATTTGCGGAGGTTTCTCATTTCGTAAGCTATTTACTTTAGCTAATGGAAAGAAAAATAATAAAACAAAAAAACAAACAGCTCTGACCAGCTGTCACTAATTCCTGAAGCATGCCGTTTCATCTCTCAGATGCCTTCTTGGTTGTTTGCTTTTTAGAAGCACAGTTTACAATATTAAATCCTTCCACTTAACATAATTTGGTGCTGTGTGCATGTCTTTTCTAACCTTCTTCTCTTTATAATCTTGTCTGGCCAGCTCCCAAGACAGCAGTTATACGAGTCTAAAAATAATTCCCTTCACCCTGTGTTGATTGTGAGAATAATACTGGCCTTAACCCAAGAAAACTCACACATAAGTCACAAGCCAAATCTGAATACATTTATTGCTTGCAGTACTTTCCCAGGTGCATAGGGTTCCAATTGCATCATCACCACTTCAAATACAAAATACATATGGCACATAATCTTTTCTAGACTTTCACCAATTTCCTGATTACCTAATTACCAAACATGCTTCATTTTCACAGACATTTTGGATCGGGGTGCAACAATTATTTTAGATTTTTATTCACATTACTTTACAGATCCTGGTGAATACTGAGAAAGTATTTGCTTAAGAAGACATACTTTTTCTTTGTGTAATATATTTCAGCCTACAGTTCCTGAGATGTGGTGGCTGTATTAGTTTTTTCCTACCAATACCACACCGTTTGTCCTAAACGAGGATACACACTGGCTAACAGTATGTGTAAAGGAAGAATTCAAATCCTACGGCTAATTTCACATGTTCAGTAAACTAAAGCAGTTTACAACATACTCCCAACCACTAACATGTATCAACTGTATGGGAGTGGCTGGTAATTGTCTTTTTTTTAACAGTTGCAGGCTTGTGGTGTGGTTCCTAGATGCAACATAAAGCTTTTGGCTGTCCTTGATTTTCTGTATGACACAGCATTTAATAAATGCTGCAATTGACTCTAAAAATTGCTCTTGGGCACATAAAGTGGTACCTGGGAGCAGTTAACCATGTAGTTTTAGGCCACTTTTAAAATGTGTTGATTGTGGTGATCTAGGGGATCTTTCCATCACAGCCCATTATGAAAAATATATCCAATAAACTAAAAATTGGTGCTAATCCTGGGTCTGGTCACTAGTGATCACTAGTTCATGAATGATCATTTATGTCAGATGATTGCCACTTTTATGAAAGAGCCAATATCAGTAGTCCCCATTTCAAGTTGATCACCTTTTTAAATGGGCTCTGGTACATTTCTTAACCTCTTAACCTCCTTTCAGACTCTAAGCACCTCTAAAAGTCTAAGAGATCATCTGTAGGTACATTTTCATTTAACCCACCAAGAAATCTGTAAACATGTCAGTGTTCTATTTCACATTTAGTAAGATCACATGAGAGCTTTGCATGCCAGCAATATTTTTATAGCGAATAGTCTAAAAAAATCCCATCTGGTGCTGATGATAGCTACACCATCTCCATGTGAAAGTCAGAAGGAAACACTGAACACATCACATATGTATTATTATGTGGATGAATGTCTTTATATGTGACATGACCCCAGGTAAACATCTTGTGACAATCTGCTTTTTCCTCCTATAATAGCTAAAGAATAGAATTCCCCAAGCCAAGACAGTCTTCAAACATAAAAGTAATTCTAGAAAGCAATGCATATGGATGTAAAATGAATCTGCTGTTTATACCACTTTATTGTGTGACTCACCAATAACTCTGAGGCAGTGGAACACCTTTGACTTTAACCATTAACTTCAATTCTTTTAGACCTTCCACTTCCTCATACAGATGTATCTTTGGTGGACGAATATGCAAGAAAGGCTTTTCTATAGATAACAGACAAGAATTAAAGAGAGCTCATCAGTTGTCAACTATCTGTGACATAGAAAAACAAATCAAATGTACAAAATTAGATGAAAGAACAGAATCAAACAAAACAACATTGTCTGGTAGGACAGTATGTCTGGCAATTCTCAGCTGCAGTTAAAAAACACTTACAGATTTTGTTCTTACACTATCCTGAGACTGAACAATGAAAAGAGAAGCTGCAGACTGATTAGTTCACCTGTCTGTCATTCTACTTTCTACTTCTATAAGCATATCCCTTTAGAACATAAGCACTGCAGCTCATCTGACTGGTTATTCTTGTTGGCTTTACCTCTTTTGGATGCCTACTGTCATACTAGGTGGCCAGGAGCAATAACAGGCTGGCACCGCTATGCTTTTTCAGGTGTTTGCAAGTGGCTGCATAATCCCAGAATAGTGATTTCTTTTTTTTTTTTTGCAAGCTCAAAAACTGCTAGTCTAAACATCTTATTGGTTCTCTTCTGCTGTACAGTTGAGGGAAATGGAAGAGGCTGATATCACTTCAAATACACAGATTACATTCCAAAAAATAATATTATTGTATTATTACAGATTTGTATTAGTTTGTGTGTTTTAACTCCTCAACTTTTATCTTAAAAAGTATTTCAATATTTGAATGTTCAAAACAGTTCTACATCCAAGGGCCAATGATCAAAACCTGTTAACATAAATGAGAACAAATAAATTAAGCAATTTAAGACAGTCCTGTCAAATTCTGTAGTGTGTTTATGATTGTGGCATGTAATTTATGTGTGTCATTGTATCACATTCTTCTACAGCATGACAACAAGTTTCCTGTAAATAGCTAGTTTAGATGGGAATCAGGTGAGTTCAATGCACATGGGTTATAATTTTCTGAGAAAGAATGTTAATGTACATGAATAATAGGGTGAGAAAGAAAAACTCATCTTCTAAAAACAAAGATAGGAGTGTGAGTTGAAAAACCCCAGGGTGGCTGCTATAGAGAAACCATCGCCCTAGACCCCTTTAAAATAAACATGTCAGGTGACAGATCCAGGGAGGAAAGCCATTTTTTGTTTTTACAGTGATTCTTATCTTTGTGCCTGAAAAGCCCACTAGTGTTTGTTTTATTTTTCTGACTATATAAAACCATAGATGCGGTCTCATCTGATATTAGGGAGAGGAATGTAGCCAGTTTGATTATTTGGTCTGAAGATGGTGAATGGATTTCACATCTAGGTTGTTAGTGTTCCATGTATTGCTAATGGAATTCAGCTGCTGCCACTTGAAAATGGACAATTGTTCCACCCAGTTCTTTTCTATCAACAGATTTATGAAGAATTCAAGAAATCGCCCAAATCACCCTAGTTGAGGTCGCTTTGTATGTTTTACTTGTATTATGAAAAGTTGTGATGAAAACCAAAGGCATCTGAGAATATTTTCTTTCCTGAACTATGGCTACTTTTCTAGTTTTACATTCTGTAACTTTTCATTATCTATAGTGATTGTCTGTATCCATATTCTCTACCACAGTATAATTGTGTAGATAAAATAGATTGTATACAACAGTGACAATATTTTATCTGTTTTAGGAAATATATTTAGGAGTATTTGGCTATAAAAAATATCCCATAGCTAAAGTATATAAATATGAAGGCTAACAGTACTGTGCCATCCTGACCCTTACCTTACCAAGAACAAGTAGTGGTTTAATTATTTAGACTGTATCCGACACTACACTACTACTACCTATTTACACTACAACCGACAACCCAGCACTATTTCATGTCTGTACCAATATATGGGAACAGCAGGCTACCAACTGGAAATATATGGCTAATGGCATTTAGGCATTTATTGATGTTCAGTTATAGCAGCTGAGAATACAATTCAACACAGAGGCTTAACTACTATCTAGTCCTAATGTATTTAAAGGCATGGATGGATATCCAGCTCCTGCTTAAAAGTACACTTAACTACTACACAAACAAGCTCTTACCTTATCTCATTTATACTAATATAATTACAATTTCATAGTCAGGAAAACCAATCCAAACTATGCATGATCTGTGAATCTGAAACACCTGTTAATTGAAAGATGGAAATCCTTACATTTGCTAATAGATTTTCCAATTCTTCAAACTCCCAAAACCAACCAAAATGGCTATAGTTCCAAAAGAAAACTCTAGCAAATGCTGCAGGAAGAACCCATGTGTAGAAGGCAGAAAATATAGTATTGATAATACTGCTGAAATAAATCAATTTGTACACTCAGCAATACAATACATTTCATGCAAGGGACTTGCTTAACAATTAAATTTGTAGTTTAGAATGGGTGCCAAACTTGCACGGAATTAGAGCGACCTGCTCCTGATTAAAATGTATTTATTTTTTTATAAAATGGCAGTGGATGATAATGTACTTACCATATATTGTTACTGAAATGTTTTTAGCCACATTGGGATAGTTGTGATCCCTGCAGCTATACACTCCAGCATGGGCCAGTGTTACATTTTTTAGAAACAGGTGTCTATCTCCAATGTGTCCCTTTTCAGTTGTATATAAGGATTTTTTAGAATCCAGTACCTGATGGAATAAAATAGAGTAAGTTGTGCTATAAAGCAACAGTACCACACATACTTTTTCTAAATTTTTATAACAAAGTTATTTATGCATCTTGTAAAATGATAGTAAGCTGCATAATTTACTAATATTGATAATAAATCTCTCACCCCCCTATTGATCGTGTTTCTTACATAAGCAGCATTCACCTGTGTATGAGCCTTTAAAAAGTTCTCATTCTAGATATAGGGGAAAGGCCAAAATATGCATGTGTGATATGAACACAGGAAATATACATACAGCTTCCATTTTCCTAGTCTTTTTCTACTTTCCTGTCCAGGTATTCCAAATCTATCCTACTTTCCTGGCCAGGTATTCCAACTATAACTATGAAGTTAAGTAGACTCCAGTGTCAGACCCAGTGTAATGTAACAGACCTGATCATACATACACCTTTCTTTCTTTGCGAGACAAGTGTGTGTGAGGAATGTGTGGCTGAAAGTTCTGGCTGGTAGGCTATGTTCAGACTGACAATGTGCTTTCTGCTTCCCTATGCCCCTGAACTACCTTTTCTGAAAAGACACTACATGTAGCATCTCACCTGCAGCAGCCCATAAGGTATGAATGGGGGTTTCAGTGAGTGGTCCAAAGCCACTGGCTTCTATCTGCTGTAAAATGTTCAACTGCTGGTCAGTGTAACAACCTTTGCAGAACTATGGGGGATGGCTGAGTAGCTGGCTATGACCATGGTGCCAGCCACTAGGAGCTGCACGGTACAGCCTCTTCCCACCACCAGTCTTACCATAGCCTTATTGTTGCTTTGCCAGCAAAGAGCCCCGTGTAAGAGCTGAAGCACCATGCATACTGAGAGAAAAAATATATTTTGTGGCATTTTGTCTAGCAGCAGCCAGTCACAAACATTCCTTCAGGGGCAGAGGAATATGAACAGATCAAAACATGTGAGCCTTTAATTGTGCTTTCACAGACTGAATTATAATCAGTTGTGACTGTATCATACTAGCATACATGTGTATGCTCCTGATGGTGGTTTTACCGTGTGTAAAAATACCAAATAATAGCAAGCAATAGATAACAATAGTACATAAAACAATAGCAATGTCTGAACATGTTTTGTCAAAATAGCAGAAAAAAAAATATCACGCTTCAAGCCAAGGACACTTTTCTCAAAGTGCCTATAGACATTTTAAAATGTTCTCCAAATTCTCCAGGTAAAAATTAGAAATGTTTGCTTATTGTTGTCACTTTTATAACCCTGTCTGATGCTGCCTGACCCAGGTCTGGGGGAAAGACTATTAGATTGGTGGACATTTTCAGCTGATCATTATGGTTTTCCCCAGGGCAAGCTGACCACTTCCGTTTAAAATTTTAGTATGAATGGGGGTTTCAGTGAGTAGTCCAGAGCCACTGGCTTCCATCTGCTGTAAAATGTTCAACTGCTGGTCAGTCAAATGACCTTTGCAGAACTATGGGGGCTGGCTAAGTAGCTGGCTATGACCTTGGTGCCAGCCACTAGGAGCTGCATAATTAAGCAGCTTATTAATTACTGTGTGTAAAAATAGCAAATAATAGCAAACAATAGATAACAATAGCACATAAAACAACAGAAAAGACTGAACACGTTCTGTCAAAATAGCAGAAACAATTATATCATGCTTCAAGCTAAAGACACTTTTGTCAAAGTGCCTACAGACATTTGAAAATGTTCTCCAAGTTCTCCAGGTAAAATTATAAAAGTTTGCTTATTGATGACACTTCCAAAACCCTGTCTGATGCTGCCTGACCAGGTCTGGTGGAAATATTATTAGATTGGTGGACATTTTCAGCTGATCATTGTGGTTTTCCTCAGGGCAAGCTGACCACTTCAGTTTGAAATTTTAGTATGATCGGGGCTTTCAGTGAGTAGTTCAGAGCCACTGACTTCCATCTGCTGTAAAATGTTCAACTGCTGGTCAGTGTAACAACCTTTGCAGAACTATGGGGGGTGGCTGAGTAGCTGGCTATGAGCATGGTCACAGTTGTGACTGTATCATACTAGCATACATGTGTATGCTCCTGATAGTGGTTCCACCACCAATGTTACCTAAGGGGAGACAATAGCATGTTAGCCAAGCAAATGTAACTCTGCTTTTGAAATGCTTTATTACATAGAGTCATCTGCTGAGGTCTGGTGATATGCAAAGACATCCAAGATGCCATCACTTGAGCCAGAAGATATCTGATGCTACCTGATCAGGTCTGGTTGGAATATGATGAGATTGGTGGGCATTTTCAGCTGATCATTATGGTTTTCCCCAGGGCAAGCTGACCAATTCAGTTTTAAATTTTAGTATGAATGGGGGTTTTTATGACTAGTCTAGAGCCAATGGCTTCCATCTGCTGTAAACTGTTTAACTGCTGGTCAGTCTAATGACCTTTGCACAACTAGGGGGTGGCTGAGTAGCTGGCTATGACCTTAGTGCCAGCCACTAGGAGCTGCATAATAAGGCAGCCTATTAATTATTGTGTGTAACAATTGCTAATAATAGCAAGCAATAGATAACAATAGTACATAAAACAATAGAAATGACTAAACATGTTCTGTCAAAATAGCAGAAACAAATATATCATGTTAAAAGCCAAATACACTTTTCTGAAAGTGCCTACAGACATTTGAAAATGTTCTCCAAGTTCTCCAGGTAAAATTAGAAATGTTTGCTTATTGTTGTCACTTCCATAACCCTGTCTGATGCTGCCTGACCAGGTCTGGTGGAAAGATTATTAGATTGTGGACATTTTCAGCTGATCATTATGGTTTTTCCCAGGGCAAGCTGACCACTTTAGTTTAAAATTTTAGTATGAATGGGGGTTTCAGTGAGTAGTCCAGAGCCACTGGCTTCCATCTGCTGTAAAATGTTCAACCGGTGGTCAGTCAAATGACCTTTGCACAACTAGGGGGTGGCTGAGTAGCTGGCTATGACCATGGTGCCAGCCACTAGGAGCTGCATGGTAAAGCCTCTTCCCACCTTCAGTCTTACCATAGTCTTATTGTTGCTTTGCCAGCAAAGAGCCCTGTGTAAGAGCTGAAGCAGCATGCATACTGAGAGAAAAATGTATTTTGGGGCATTTTTTCTAGCAGCAGCCAATCACAAACATTCCTTCAGAGGCAGAGGAATACGAAAAGATCAAAACGTGAGCCTTTAATTGTGCTTTCACAGACTGGATTATAATCAGTTGTGACTGTATCATACTAGCATACATGTGTATGCTCCTGATAGTGGTTCCACCACCAATGTTACTTAAAGGGAGAGAATAGCATGTTAGCCAAGAAAATGTAACTCTGCTTTCGAAATGCTTTAAAAGGTAGAGAAATCTGCTGAGGTCTGGTGGTATGCAAAGTCATCGAGATGCCATCACTTGAGCCAGAAGATATCTGATGCTACCTGATCAGGTCTGGTGGAAAGATTATTAGATTGGTTGACTTTTTCAAGCTGATCATTATGGTTTTTCCCAGGGCAAGCTGACCAATTCAGTTTGAAATTTTAGTTTGAACAAGCAAATTCTGGCTGCACGGTTGGCTGCATCTAACCACTACACTTTGTAAAAAGGCTCTAAAAGTTGTTACCTTTCCGTTGTGCACCCATTCCAAAATCACCCTAGAATTGAAAGGGACCTCTCCTACACAAAGCAGGCTGAGTGTGTCTCCTATCACCAAGGTGGAGCTCTCTGCTGTCACATTGACTATTTCTGTTGGTTCAAATTCTGCAATGAAATAGAATACAAACAGTTGTGTAAAAGGTAAGTTTATTCATACAGAAATCATTATGTCAAATAATTAAAATGTTTACAAGCTGTTGATAAACATTCTTCTCATACATTAGTTTTTGAATGACATATTTTTACAACAGTAAAACATTGAACAGCAATAACACTGTTTGAATGAGTTATTGAACATGTATTACTTTTGTTACTTAGTTACTTAGTATGTTCAAAATATGGTTACCCAGAGGGAAAAAAAAGACACTGGAACTTGTTTAAAGAGAACTCCTTTACCTAATAAAACCTAACGAGGTGTGGATTGTTATAGCACTATGTATCATACACAAATGACATTTTACACTTTTTTAGAACCTGGGATTTTTAACATTATATATATATATATATATATATATATATATATATATGGGCATTTTATAATATTACAATGGTTTTTATCATTACATAATAAAACCTTATTTTCATTATTAGTGCGTCTGACCATTAAATTATATGTATCCAAATAAATGAAAAGCTGGTAATATGCACAAAAACATATTTAGTATTCTATAGTAACATGAAAATAAAGATCTAAGATGAGAATTAGCTGTAATGATTTGTTGTTCAGTATACTTTGGCTGTAAGTAATGATATTCACAGCAATGGTTTAAAAGTACAGAGGAATCCTCAAGGACTGGGCTAGGCATGAACCACTCATACAAAGTGACTTGTGTGTGAGCTGTATGAATTCTATTAAGTTAATGAAATGCTAAAACCTTGGGATTTAGGTATTAGTATCAAGTTTACTCTCAATTTCCTCACTTGTCATTCATTTTACTAGGAGCTCAGCCAATGAAACACGATAACTGCCTCAAGCTCACTCTCTGTACTAATATTGATGTGTTACATTTGTGGCATACTTCTACAGTAAATGTAATTTATGGGAAAAAACTACAATTACAAATACAATAAAGTTTTTACCTAACTTTTACATGAAAGAATTTCTATGACCCAGAGGAACAACTACAGCCCTGCACAGACGTCAGATAGAGGTCAGATTGCTGTCACTGGAAACAATTTTTTGTGATCGTTTCCAGTGACAGAATTAATGAGCACCGTACACACAGCACTGTTCTTTTCTATGGAGAGGGGAATGGGGGAGGACGATCAAGTAGTACTCCACCATGCTCTTCTCCATAGGTGTACATAGCAGTCCTTTTAAATTGGTCATTCATCAGTCTGCCAAGATGGTGAACAAGGTCAAAGGACTGGTGTGCGAATGTTAGGCAATCATATGATGTATATGTATAGCTTATGACTTGGGCTCGGTCAGAGGATTGTCGTTTTATTAATAATATTATTATTATTGGTATTAAATATTTATTAAACAGTATTTAAATAGCGCAAACATATTACGCAGTCCTGTACATTAAATAGGGGTTACAAATTACAGACAAATACAGACAGTGACACAGGAGGAGAGGACCCTGTCTTGAGGAGCTATAGAACAATCTAAGAGGGGGGGATATGGAGTGGTGGGCAAGCAGTGAGGGTTTTAGGCGACAAAAGAAGATGGGTAGGCAAGTCTGAAAAGATGGGTTTTGAGTGCTATTTTAAATGTGCAGAAAGTGGGAACAAGCAAAATAGGACAAGGAAGACCATTTCAGAGAATCAGGGCAGTTTTAGGAAAGTGTTGGAGCCGTGCGTGTGATGAGGTTGTGAGTGAGGAAGTCATTAGTAGGCCATTAGAAGGAACGAAGAGAGCGGCTGGGGGAGTATTTTTTTTACCAGGTCAGAAATGTAAGTGGGACAAGAACCTTGGAGGGATTTGAAGGCAAAGCACAGGAGCTTGAATTTAATTCTTAGGAGCAATAGAAGCCAATGAAGAGAACTACAAAGAGATGCAGCACAATGGGAGTGGGGAAGGATGGATGAGTCTGGCTGCAGCATTCATAATAAATTGTATAGGAGAGAGTCGGGTTAGTGGAATACCAGAGAGGAGGATGTTACAGTAGTCCAGACGGGAGATAATAAGAGCATGTACAAGGAGTTTGGTGGTCCCTGGGGACAGGTAGGGGAGGATTTTGGAGATGTTGTGCAGGTAAAAGCGACAGGACCTGGAAAAGTTCTGAATATGGGGGATAAATGAGAGGGCAGAATCAAAGGG
Organism: Pyxicephalus adspersus; assembly: GCF_032062135.1. Lineage (NCBI taxonomy): Eukaryota > Metazoa > Chordata > Amphibia > Anura > Pyxicephalidae > Pyxicephalus > Pyxicephalus adspersus. Next base: position 44,045,420 of record NC_092871.1, read on the forward strand.
GGAGGACGAATAACAGTGTTGTTAACAGTTAGAAATATGTCAGGGGGAGATTTGGAATTTGAGGGGTGAGATGAACACGTCCATTACTTGTTTCAAAAAGTTTTTTTGGGTTAGGCCAGTACTTTTCAAATGCTTAAAAAATATAATTGACTGTAAAGGTAATATATTGAATTATATTAGTATATTTTATGGTTGGGGCTATTATTCTTCATAATGTCCTTTTTAGTGTATATTACAAATGTACACAGATTAACAGACATTTATTTACAGCCAGACAGTGCTTGACAGCTATTGACATGGTGAGACAGACAGAGAATGTAACAAATTCTTCTGGGTAAAAACATGGATGAGATTTATGTTCGACAGGGTAGAAGTACACTAAAATTGCCTTAAAGCATTATGTAGACAAAGTAACTAGTCAGACAAAAAAGATTAATTGAGAAGGTTTAAAGCAACAAAAATATTAAGATATTCCACAGAATGTAAAGTACGGCCTAACAATAGTTCTGAATAATTAGAAACATAAAAAAATGGAAATAATAGTATCCCAACTTGCCACTGGGTATTCTAATAATACTGTGAATTAAAGATGTTAAAATTGATGTAAAGATGTAAAGAAATAGGAAAAAAGCAGATGTCTATTGCTGGCCTCCAGAAGAAAATGCTAGTTGACTGGCTGTGTCTGACCTAAACAATTCTGTATCACAAACCGAGAACCAGCAGTGGATTTTACGAAAGTTTTTTTTTTTTTTTTTTTTTTTACAAAAGTCAGAATTGTTTATCTCTTCGCTTGTTTCAGGTAGTTCAAATAGCATTGAAAACAAAGCATAAGCTCCACAGCCGGTGGACTAATTGACTAATATCTGAAGCAAAAACTGCTACTCATTTAATTAGAGTCAGAAATTATTAAACCCCCTTTCCACTTGTGTTCTAGTTGGGTAAAGGGATGAGTAAGCGAAATTTTTAAATTCGATCTCGCAGCGAATTGGGCCTTTCTCGCTTACCAAACATGTAAGCGAGAACGGTCCTGTAATTCGCCATGAGGTCGTGTTCTCGCCAAACCAACAAGGGAAAAAGCAGGGGACGAGAAATTTCGGTGATAATCGCGTCTGGGAGCTAATCATTTGCTCCCAGGATGCACAGCAAGGCCCAGGAGCCAATCAGGAGAGATCAGAGCACAGACATATATATACAGGGAAGGAGGAAGGGGTTAGTCACTCCATCTTGTGTACTGTGTATAGGATAGATGCAGGGAGAGACTTATATTGTGACAGGGACAGTGTAGGAGCCTTCTTAGTTCATTGTTAGCTGCATATAGTTCAGTGTTTTATAGGCCATTTTATGTCTTTTACATAAGCTAGTCAGTTTTGTTAAATTGTCAGCAGTCAGCACGTTTAGTGTAAGTTATTTTGTGTGTATTACACTCTTAGGTACTGTTCACTGACTGCATATGCACTGAAGGTACAATTGTGGTTGCTGCTACTTGTAGTGCCATGCATAGCTAGTCAGTGTTGTTAAATTATCAGCAGTCAGCACATTTAGTGTAATCTATATTGTGTATTAGTAAAGACACTGTTAGTCATCTTTTTTTCACACTGTACATTCACTAAAGCTAAATAAAATCAATTGCAGTTCCTATTTACCAAAGAAGACTGTTTGGTACAGTAAATTTCTGGCCTACTGTAAAATAAATACAAATAATTTAGTATTTGATACCTGTTCCTGTTTACCAAAGAAGACTGTTTGTTACAGTGACATGTCTGGCCTACATTAGCAATTTATTTGGAAATGGACAAATGTACAGGAATGTACAAAATGCCCAATATTTGAAACAGTTGTATTAAATAAACTAAAGTAGCTATAATTTTTACAATGATACATTTTACAGACTATGCTGAAACCTAAAAATTGAGTAGAGGCACATTGAGTTGTTCTGTGCCTAATTTTCCCCACAAATAAATATACTAATAAAAAAAACAACACATAAACTGTAGCCAAGACTTTCTGAAGTATTTAAGCAGACATACAACTGTACATTATTAGAGTAGTTCTCTTCCTTTCAAACGTTAATTATTTGTTATGAATCCTACCAGTAAGCGGATACATGAGAGAACCAAATATTATATTGTTCTGTGGTTCTAAAAACAAAGAGGAGAAAGTGTGTATGTTCTAGGGTGTCTGCTAGCACCAATCTTATTTTAGGAATGACCCATTTAGAGATCATGGCTTTTAGAGGAATCCATGGCTGGTAACATGATATTTTATTAAAACCTTTTCTCTTCTCTTTTGCTGTAGGACACAAAACTGCTGAAGTTCTTTGGGAAGCTCAGAGCATAAGTTCTCAGTCACAGCTAAAGCATCTGCTTTTGCTAGGCGAGGAGCATTAAGATAGCTGTCAACTAACAATGTAGTCAGTGAGCATGCCATCCAACAGACCTTTAGGGTGCCTTTGTCTTCAAGCACCACTTGGAGACCATTTTTAAAGACCCCTGGTCCCATGGTGAGGATGTCAAAGATGTCTTGAGCCCACCTGCAGACAACACAGTTCCCCATAGTGACATATGTTCAGGCCAGAAGCTCCCAAGCTCAAGACCTTTTGGTGCTGGAGATGCAGAATCTTTCTTCTATTGGCTCTCTTTCAACCTCTTGGCCTCTTGAGTCTTCTATTGGTTCCACATTACCATAAATGCAGTGTCTCCATAACATAAGAGTCTATTTAGAGTAAGGGTCTCAGAACTTTCTGGTTGAGTGGTCAGTTTAGTACTACTGTTGGTCTACAAGAAAATGACTCATGGCTTACAGGAATGTATAGTAATTTTTCCTTTATATGTATATGCCTTATCAGAACATGAGAATCTGGTGCTTACCCATGTTTTGTTTCCAGAACAGAGTTCGGAAATGCTTCCCTCTGACTGTAGTAACACATTGTAAAATTTCATTAAGTCTGTAATGAGGTGATGAGATTGTAAAGCCAATCTTTGGATCCCATTCCATTCCAGGGTGGATGACCTCAGATTTACTACGATACTGAAAAAAATAAAAAAGATTTTAGGTATATAATAATATTAAATAAAAATATATATATAATGTTTACATAATCATGCACATGGGACAACAGCATTATATATAAACTCTGTTCAATATCTGGGCCAATCTACATCAATCTGCGTTTAAAACCCTGCCAGCTTGAAAGGTTACTATGGATTACAGAAAATTGTTATATTTCTGCTGGGTTTAAAGTGACTATTTTTCTTATACAAATGACAAAAAAACTCATTTATTATGTGCATGTCAATCAAATTAGGATGGTTTGCATTAAATAACGTGTCAGGTAGGACACTGGCCCCTAGTGGAGAAATCCTATAAAACCACAATGCCTACACAGTGGAGTTGAAAACACACTTTGGAGGTGATTTGCAGTGGTTTGGGTTTATTCACTGCTGTTCATGTCAATTTCTAACACTTTGAATGAGTCAAGGTACACTGATGGCATTATTACCTAAAGATTGACTCTGCCATCTGAAAATAGATCTTTAGATCTCACTCTGGAAGAAAAGCTCACCCCCTCTACTTCATGTATCTTTGGTGTAGGACAACCACATCTGATGGATTTTTTATGCATGCTGTCTTATTAGGAGAGCTATGGATTGTTACAGATGAAAAAAGCTGTTGCCTTGATGTCAATTTTGGGACAAACTGCCCTAGGCAGGACCTATTCTGCCTTCCTAACACTGTAGACTTGTATTGTTGAAATTGTTTTTAAGTCTATTAAAATTGTTTTTAGTTATTATATCTGTGTGACATCAAAACTTTATCATGTTTACCCACCTAGCTAGGATATTTCTCTAACTGACCAGCGTCCATTTCTAGTTAGATATACAGTATAAACAGGAACAAAACATCTTAGGAGAGAGCCTGCCATTAGGTGTGAGCATGGCCATAGTCTATAAACTGATAAGTGCTATTGATAACATTTTGCTATCTGTTGAATTGTTTTCATTTATTATGCAAGCCCCAAGCACTGGAATATGTCAGTAAAGAAACCCCCAATGCAATCTTTATTTTGTTTTCTTCCCTAAAAAGTAAAAAGCTTTTTATGAAATCAGGTCACATGACTGTACTGCTTCCTATTTCTGGATGCAGCCAGAGAAGAAGGGAGATCATGGCAGAGGGCCTAGTTAGTAACACAACATAATTTGAGTTTTTGTGATTGGTGGAGAGCCAGTCATTTGACAGTTCACGTGAGAAGGATCTCATCCAATCTCTATCATCTAGAGTAAATACCCCATGGGGCTCCCTGTTTTTTTTAAGGAAAAGAACTCTCACTGAGACACAAAAAGTGAATTATTAATATGCAAGGGATTTGTAAATGAGGTAAAGCTCTACTGACTTCCACCATCCAATCATAAGCAGGATTTTTTAAACAATTGTTTGCACAAGACTCTCTTCAGTATTTTTTAATGCATTTTCTAAAAAAAGTGAATTATCCCATGTAAGTAAACTCCTTTAGCAACTTAACCCCATTTTGTGGTTTGTCAAAATACATTCCAGGAACTGTGGTTCAGTCGTGGTAGAAGATACAAGAATTATACTAATGACTTCATAATAATATATATTACCAGCATCAAACACAACATGTAAGGGTAACATGTTCTATCATGACCAAACATGGTCTTTGTCTGAACTTCAATAATTGAAATACGTATATTGTTTTGTTTTACAAAAAATGAAAGATCCCTGAGTGACATATTGCAGTCCCTCTCCCATTCCATACTTCAGTAATTGGTTCCATATTTCCCTAGTCCTATCCATCTGAATAAGGATACACTTGTACATAGTGTTGAATGAGGGCAGGTGTTTATCATGCTTCCAAAGTTCATCCCATAGGAGCTGTCATTCACCAAGGCATCTGTAGATTTTCTTATAGATCACCGTGCAGCAGTGTATGAACATAACTAAAACACAATATACTCGGTCTTCTCAGGAAAATCTGGCTGTAATGTTCTCCATTTTTAAGCCACTCACTTCAGTCTATACCAGAACACTATAAATACCACAGTTGTGTTTATGGTCTTTGCAGTTGTTCCTCTTCTTACATACTAATCCTTAACAATGTTTTGTTCTTCAGACAGCTATTATTGTGTCCCTCTTAGACGTGGTGTATGAAGCCATTTTAACCTGACCTCGGTGATGTTGCTTAAAAAGAACACCACAGATTGAACGATATTGTGCTTATTCACACTTATAGCATTATGATAACATGCGATAAAACATGACTTTTACCATGTGTTACTGAAACATGCTATTCAACTATTCACCAGCACTGCAGACCACCACTACAGAGCGCATGTGCATTGGGGTGTGCTGCCTTAGAAAAAATGGTGCATTTTTTTTTTAGCTGTTTTGTGGTGCACTGGCAGATCATTGCAAACAAATGGGAATACAATACTTTTGATTAATGTGATATAAGGCATGTTAATGCATTGCAGCGTAGTACTAAAGTTTCAATGGGTCAATAGAATGTTCTTTTTTCAATTGCATTGTAAAAGTGATCATACTGGACTTGCAGAAGGTGGTGCAACAAAAAATCATTGCCATATTGCCAATGGGCAAGCCCAAACCCAAGCCCACCTTTAGATATTTTTTTTATGTTTTAAAATTCTTCTCACTTTTATTATCTATATGACCAAAACAAGAAATCGGGAATGTGGGGTTCCAAATGTCCCCCTCCAATACAATACCAGGGCTGGAAATAAAGGAAAATCTTCACAGTATGAACATAAACAGTAGTGAAACCACCACAACAGTTCTATTCCCCTGCAACTTTATCCAAAAATAATGGTATCTGTATCTGGGGTTTAAAGCAAATCAAGAGGATGACTATATTCAATAGCTCACAAGTACATGCTACTTTAAGGTGCACTCACATATCCCATGGTGGTTTTCTTGCCACTTTGTACGTCATAATAGGAAGAACATAATTTTCACTCTACTGGCCTATAAAATTCTAGAACAAATATATATTTCCTCTTTTTACAGATGTGCTATTGAGTTATAGTGACCTTGTGAATCACAATTAAGCTTCAACCCAGTTCATCATTATCTCATTATCCCACCTTCTATCTGCCAATACTTCCCTTTGAAGATCTAAATTTAGGAACTATCCCACCACAACAGATATCATTTAGCTGTAGGAAGGGTTCATGTAATTATGCTACTATCGGTACATTGTCGTTAGAACCCCTGGAAAAACAAGCATTTGTAATGGTTTGTCAATTGTTGTTTCTTCTATTAGACTTTTTCTTTTCCATTTTTCTTTGCCGTGGGGCCCATAACATTTTAATTGCACATTTCAATCCTCTTGTAAAATATTCCAGTTAGGGTTTAATAATAACATTTCCAGAAGTAAATATTTAAACCTGACACTTAAAGTCAGTTGGCAGCAGTCTGTGTAGTGGGAATATGTTTTCCAATATGTTTGTACAGTGTTAATGAAATGGTGCACACGGCTGCATAATAGTTACTGCCTTACATTTCACAGTACGGCACATAATTTCCACACACTAAAGGGTTCCATTAATATACTTAGCAAATTCTTGTATATATTTTGCAACATTATGAGGATTTCTTGAGAATCAGTTTTGTTATTAAAGGAATTTTTAGAATGTATTATTTCCCTGCATGTTTAGTTAAGGTTTTGAGAAGAAGAGTTTTCAAAGCAATTATACATTAATGATAATTTCCCCTTGGGATAATGTACTAGGGAATGCATAGGCTTCTTTCCCCTGCAAAACACTGCATATAATACAGTCAGATGACCCATCCTTTTCGGCTTGCTCCTACTTTCTGCTCTTTTGAAAGAGCACTTAAAACCCATTTTTTCACATTTCCTACCCATCTTCTTCTGTCTTTTGAAACTGTCACTACTTCCCACCACTACTTATCTCCCCTCCTATTGTGTGTTAATTCCCCCACCTACCAGATTGTAAGCTCTTCAGGGCAGGGTCATCTGCTCCAGTGTCACTGTCTGTATTTATTTGTCATTTGCAACCCCTATTTAATGTACAGGGCTGTGTAATATGTTGGCACTATAAATTCTGTTTAATAATAATAAAATAATATTATATATACACACACACATAGATTTTTAACCTTTAGCATCTAAATACTAATTAGAGAATGTTAGAGAAATTTTCCATAAAAAAACAAAAAATTTAGTTTAGATAGAAAACAATAAATATAGCTCATACTCTAAACATTTTTATTTTATTTTAGTGTAAATAGAGAAAAGTTTAGAACCCTTGTTAGGTTTTAATTGCAATACGTGTTTCCACTGTGCAAATTTATCTCTATTTGTCCTGGTTACCATTGCAGCTTTGGCTAAATTTGATCGTAAATCCTCCAATTTGCAGCTGTCTTTGGAATAGGTCAGGGGAAATTTTTCAATGGGTACAACAATTCCTGCAACACTTGTCCTATGTCTAAAAGAGGGCTGCCATTGATAATACACATTACAGAGGCATGGTCTACTGGTGTCATCAAGAGAAAATATACCCTGAAAAATGTCATGCAAACATCAGACGGCATATAGACAAAAAGTGGATTCAAGGAAGCTAAAGGAGATCAGTAGCACTTCAATACAACAAAGGTTTGAAAGAATGTAAAAATATTTTGCTTGAAGAACCTAAGCAAATGTAAAAAAAGTATATGTTACATAAATGTTCACATCCAAAGAATACAATTACAGATGAATAGGTCAAATTTTGTACGGGTTATAACTTTTCTATAGATAAACTATTAACAACACAACTTCTCTTATTTAATATCTTACATTTTTATCTGCTTTTGTACATAACCCAATTCCACATTAAATATATTAAGCTGAACTAAGCGTTCTTTATAGGATGCAGTAATACATCATTTACAAACACTAAATTGAAAATATATCAGGTTAATTTGATTTTTCAGTATGAAGAAAAATATACAAGTATTTGTACTTTTTTTATTTAAATTACTGTTCTACGAGTCGAGTTGAAAGCACAGTAGATTTTACAATGCTAAAAGGCAATGAATCGTATATGTACTTTTCTTTATTATCTGACATCCAAAATATTTCTTTGAGACTACTTTTTCCTTATTTCAGGTAGCACTTGTCCACTTTATTTTGGAATCGGATGTTCTATATTTATCTATAGCAGCGTACTCCCCTTCCCAGGTTTCCTTTATACACAGGAAGCCGACTGAATGTCTCCACAAGCCTCTATCATTTCCTTGCAAGCACTAGGATTCTCAGACTGGCCATTCTGAATTATTTCTAATGACTGTTTAATTTATGTGGCAGCTGAAACTCTGCACATAGTCAGCATAATTAGCAACTACCTGTAAGTTCATTCCAGGTAAAAACTCACAATTAATCCAAGTCACAGGCCACTATTTATATGGGCCATACATTTCTATCAGATAGGTACAGGTTTGATTTCAATGCCTGAGTATTTAGGGTACAACAATTAAGGGTCCTAACTGAGGGAAAAAGATAGAAATTGCAACATTTCTATGAAGTGGCTTTTAATTGGCTTTGTAATAAATGTCAATCTAAATATTTAGGTCCTGTACACCATTTTCAGGATATCAAGGTTAGAATGCATTTAGAATGCAGAGGCCTGATAGATTTTCCCATTGTTTTATAGATTAGTGTAGCTTTTTATCCAAGGCTTTTAGCATGATGGCTGCATTCTAAAGTGTCTTGTTGAAAAGTGCTGTTTTGCGTTGTGTTCATCAGTGATAAAAAACAGTGTCAACAGTGCAACATTTTAATGTTCTTCTAGATGTACGTTCTAGCCATTAAAGATTGCATTAAATGCCCCGACAGCCAGAAACCATAACTCCAGGAGTCAATGCATAGATTTCTAAAATCACCTACCAGAAAACACAACAGGTGTCTATTCTTTAATAGATTAATCTACAACCCTAAACACAGTCAACTATTGTCATTGATGATTGTTTTTGATGCATTTGCCAGTACAGATACCCAAGGGTGATCAGATTGTGACTGCATGCCCACATCTAGTGCCTATGGGCAACTTTATATCGGCATTTTTTCAAAATAAATAAATATAAACTTTACACTTTTTTTGTAGATAAAGGGATACTAAGTTATTATCTGTTCCTAAAAAGCATTCAAATTGCTATATACTACTTTATGTCTACATCCAAGTATTACAAAGGGAAATAAAATGCAATTTATGCAGTACATTTTTTAACGCCAGAGCACAAAATATGTAAAATTCTTCTCAGTATAGCCTGCCATTTTCAACAGACTTTGCATAGAAGCCTCAGAGAAACATGACCAAACCGTAATTAAACAATGTAAAATAGAAACACAGCTTCAAGAGACTGCCAGTTCAAGAAGAATTATGGTTTGTGAGTCCTCAAAACAAAGTCAATGGATAGGAAGCTAAAGTGCAACATGCATAACCTTTGAGTTGCCTCGTGCATAATGCATGTGCAATCCTCCTGGGTCCAATACTTCTGTTATAATAGCATCTGGTTAAACATTTGGGCATTATTAATAATCCAATTTTTGTAAAGTGGTTTAAAACTCAAAACATTAGGCCACTTCAAATTTGTGGTTTACATCAAACAGATAAATCATTTGGACAGAATCATTACAAAATAATATTAGACATCTGAGGAAAGGTTACATGTTAATAATAATAATAACCTTTTAGAAAATTTATGCCCTATAACTCTCCACCATGTATAAAGGTGTTGTAAAGTGGTTTAGTGAATATATTCTTTATTCAATTTTGCAAAGGCTAAAAGTGTTAAAAATATTTTTTCTTTCCTTTCCAGCCATCAGGTGGAAATTCACGCTGTTTTTCACATTTACTTGGCTGACTTTAACTGCTGCAAAGTGAATAGGTGAATCTCAAATTATACAAGCAGCTGAATGAGTCAGACATGTGGCTTATCTTGTATCCTGACTCTTTGCAACTCTGTAAAGAGTTTCAGTTAAAGAAAGTTAGTGAAAAATATTTCCAATCTAGTGTACTACAACATATAAAAACATTTTAGACAAATGGGCACTTTAAACTTTGGGCAGAGCTTGAGAGTCCTGTACAGTGCCCTGTCTTTCACAATATTAATATTATAGGGTACAATTTACATTACTTGGAACTTTTGGCCAGTTTTTTTAATCCAACATCAGTACCTGACTTCACAAAAGCTCTTGGCTTAATAGGCACACATTTCCACAGACACTCCAAACTGTTATGGAAAGGCTTTTCAGGAAGGTATCCTAGATATCAATAGAGGTTATACATGCCAAGCCTAAATAACTCTAGTATTTAATGGTTCAACATTTTCACCTAGAAGTAACAGAAGTCTACTATGCTAACATCTCAGCTAAATATATAAATCCTGTGCTTATAAAATTAAATAATAGTTAATCCCTGTCTCACATTACATCGCACGGGATTATAGTTAAATGGGCAAAAAATATAAGTCTCGACTCCCAATGCGTTTCTCCTATTGGCTTCTTCAGAGGGTTTTTTTAGAGACCAGGTTTGGGTATAGGATGACCAGTAATAAACAACGTTAAAGGATATTAAATACTATTGATTAGCCAGGTGTCAATTTAATATGAAAAGATTTGATAACTTCCAATATAGGCTATACCTAGATCCAAGCTAATGGCTTTCATTGGACAGATTCTTCATCAGACTGGATAATTCATATATACTGAGCGGAGGTACATTTATTTACGATGTAGTAAACTAGAGATTTCCTTGTAGTTATTGATAGAAGTAGTTCATCATGTTATGGAGCAGAAAGAGGTGTCCACAGACTGTTAGTCAGATCCTGATAATTTTATGGAGGGTAACTCTGTAAGTGTTCAAGGGAACAAATTATGAAGTTGTCCAAAGAGAGATCTTAATGTCGTTGGTATCAAGTGATAAGGCGTCAGGTGCCAGCGGCCAGTTAGGAAGAGGTTATGGAAAGCCTTCCCAGAAGAGTGAAGGCTATTTAGGCTGTAAAGTAAGAGGGGGAAAACAACACCAACTGAATGCCTATGGTTTTAAAATGGATGTTCCACAATTTATATGGGTGTGGTCAGGTGTCCACAGACTTTTTGGCATACAGAATATAAGATGTATTGTATTACAAAACAACCTGGTTATAAACAAGGGGAACCTTGGATATTCCATGACCTTTAGCACACAGATTACCAATTGCTTTGCAATGGATTTCAATGGCTCCAGAGGGTTAAGTAAATACCTGTAAACTATCCAGTACCTGTAATTGGTGAAAAAAAGTTATTCATAACCATAGGTAAACTCTAACCTTAACCCTAGTGCCAATATTTTGATTTTAATTAAGCCAATATGATCATCATAAAAGTCATGAGTGTTGGCATGCTAATAAAATTTCTTGTTTCTACAATTACACTTTAAACATACAAGTTTCATTTCGAAGCAGCAGCAGCCAGACATGAATATGTTGCATGTGTTGTGTACACAAGTTCAGGTCATTGTTTCCAAACAAAAAATATTATTAAAAGTATTAAAAATATATGCAATTGCAGGAACATTGGTTGAGTTTTCTGAAATTGAGAGTATCTGTAGATGGGAGCAAAAAAACAAACAAAACATTGTTAAAAATAAAAGTATTGCTTCAATATAAAGATAACAGTTTGCAAACTTTAAGTATTATGTGTGGCTTATTGTAGGATGTTATCAATGTACACCATAGCTTGTAAATATCCCTGTACTTGCTTGTGAAATAAATACTGAATTGAAGATTTCCTTCCTGGGACTTAAACATTCCCAGCATAAGTAGAGTAAGACATGTTTTACTTACATGCTGTAATGTGACCATGAATTCTGGTGAACTAACTCGGCAAGGGACAATCAGTTCATTGGCTTTAACATCCATGATTGCAGTTCCAGGAGTAGCTGTGTTCATCTCTAGGAATGGCTGTGTAAAATCTGTAAAGGGTATGTGAAATTACTAGTTAGGATGTTCTTTTTAAAAACACCAATATTAGTAATGCACATCTAAACCCACCATCACTTTGGATAGAGGGGGGTTTGGTTACAATTGCTTTACATATACATTCACACTGCTGCCCCTGTTCCATCGGGAAGGTTTCCTAAAACTTCTTTTCACTGCGACAATCTTTGCAAACGAAAGGAAATGGTCATCAACATCACAAGTGTTTGCATTAATACTATAAGTACCCAGTTACATAGGTCCCATAATTTCATTGACTGTTACACAAAAATATGAAATGGTAATACAAATAGGAATACAAAAAAATTTACATATCTCCAATTATTTAGTTACAAAACATGTACTTGATTTTAAAATATGCTGATTAGCCCCCAAACATTCCAAAAAGCAACTCCTGCATGAAAACAAATGCTTGAAATAATTGTGTTGATGAGTTAACCTATAGAAACCAATGTTATATAAATCATACGTGCCTTCCGTGGAGTTCTTGGAAGGAAACCATGAGAGGAAATAAACAGAACTCAAGAGCTCATCACTATGTTGATGTTACCCCCTCTGTTGTTTTCTTAGCCCTGGTCCTTGTTCGGAATCTATCAGCGTAACCATTGTTTAAGAGCAAAGTCTGCACAGTGCAGATATGGGAGCTCTGCTTTATATGCTCTTTGAAGTTACATGCCATTAAGCTAAATGACATAGTGGGCCCATTTGCAAATGCTTTCTCTAATCTTTGAGTGTCAGGGGACAGCTTGGACTTTTTTCTAGTATCTTTTTGGTCAGATAGAAAACATAGAATGACATATCTATACTTTATCTCTGAAAAAACAGCATGGAGTTTTCTTTGGTAATTGAACAAAGTGGAAAATAAAAAAATAAAATGACATATAGGAGTAGTAGTATTTTTTTTTTGCTTTGATTTTGTTTTTTATTTAAAGCAGCAGCTGAGGAATATCCAGCATAGGAATAGCCAGATTTGACTGAACATATACAGAAATTACACCAAGTAGCTGTTGTAATCCTAGTACAGTCTCATCATATGTGGGGTAAAAGTTTTGTATTTAGCCTTCTCAGGAGACCTTGGCAGGCAAAGATTACACAAGCGTTAACATTCTCAAGTGTTCCAGTATTGATCACAGGTTATTTGTCAAATCTGAACTAAATACTTTTACATTGAGGGTCATTGGAAGCTTAAAAACAACAATGTTGTACTCTTCAATTAAGGATCACACTTATATCCAAGTTCAGGCTACAATGTGCCCAGGACCTTACTTTCTTACTTACTTTAGCAACCTACGAAATAAATCAGCCAATAGAAAGCAAAATTACCAGTGATTTATTTTTCTAAAACTGGTATAGCTGTTCAATAGTAAAATAGTGCAATATGAACTCAAAAACAGTTCCAAGACACTGCTGGTAAAACTGGTTATAGAGTTTGTCTTCCAATTCTTTTAAATAATGTACAGATATTTATGGAGTGGAAAGCCCCATGCATCATCCTTGTGGTTAGCAGCTATGTAATACTCAAGACTCGGAGATTTCCTGTTATCTCACACTAGCTAGAGATTACAGATCAAACAGAGATAAATACCTGTTGACAGATCCTGTTTTATCTGATTTCACAATAAGATCACTGAAACAAAAGTTACTTCAGGAAATCTTAATCAGGGAACTGGAGGGATGTATCTGTCTTAGGAATCTGATCAGAGAAGGGAGCACATTGTTGACTGCATTGTCTAATGTCTGCTAGAGCTGGCAACACTGTTTTGCCTGTACAGAACAACCTGAAGCAATTCAGAGAACAGTTTTGGACAGCAAAATATGATGAAGAACAGTCATTTCAAAATGACAACTGTCTTGATGCATAACTGGAAATTGGTCACTCTACAATCGGTAGATTTCATATCTCGAAGATCTCACTCAAGCCAGTAAATTGTGAGCCCCCTTGAGGGACAGCTAGTGAAATGACTATGGACTTTGTAAAGCGCTGTGTAATATGTTGGTGCTATTTGAATACTGCAACATCTCCAAAATCCGCCCCTACCTGTCCCCTGAGACCACCAAACTCCTTGTACATGCTCTTATCATTTCTCGTCTGGACTACTGTAACATCCTTCTCACTGGTATTCCACTAACCCGACTCTCCCCTCTACAATCTATTATGAATGCTGCAGCCAGACTCATCCATCCTTCGCTCCGCTCCTCTTCCGCTACATCTCTTTGTAGTTCTCTCCATTGGCTTCCTTTTCACCTTAGAATCAAATTTAAGCTCCTGTGCTTTGCCTTCAAATCCCTACACAGTTATTGTCCCACTTACATCTCTGACATGGTTAAAAAATACTCCCCCTGCCGCTCTCTCCGCTCCTCCGATGACCTACTAATGATTTCCTCACTCATAACCTCATCACACGCACGGTTACAAGACTTCTCTAGAGCTGCTCCAACTCTCTGGAATGGTCTTCCTCGTCCTATTCAGCTTGCTCCTACTTTCTGCTCATTTAAAAGAGCACTCAAAACCCATTTTTTCAAACTTGCCTACCCGGCTTCTTCTGTCATTTGAAACCATCACTACTTCCCACACTACATATCTCACATCCTTTGTGTGTGAAATTCCCCCACCTACTAGATTGTAAGCTCTTCGGGGCAGGGTCCTCTCCTCCTGTATCACTGTCTGTATTAGTCTGTCATTTGCAATCCCTATTTAATGTACAGCGCTGCGTAATATGTTGGCGCTATATAAATCCTGTTTATTAATAATAATAATAATAATAATACTGCATAATAATAATAGCAATAATAAAGTGTATGAGAGTTTGTACCTGGCATGAGTATGTTTCAATGACTATTCTAAAAAAGACAATAAAATGTTGTTTTACCTTTAATATACAAGTAAATACGAGCTTGAAGGCGTAGACTACTTTTGGTTTGGTGTTTATAAAGGCAAGTGAGGTAACCTGTGTCTTTAACTTCTGCTTTGGTGAGTTTAAGGTAGCTGCAAGTAAGATGGGCTTCATTTTGCTTTTTACACCGATGTTCCTCAACATCAATTCTGCTGTGGTTTGAATATGGCAAGTGATGCCAGCGCCATGTCATAGGGCCAGTTCCTCTGGAATGAAAAAAAAATATGTCACATAAACAATAGCTCACTTATTACTGCGGAATGGATATTTTTTTATTATGATCTTAGCAGATCCACAGTAAAAATTATTACAATGTCATATGAAGTGTGCTACTTTCCTTATACCATATATACATAAGCAGTTTAATGCAAAAAATGAATGGTATGTATTCCTAATTTGTGTAAATGCAGAAAACAACATTGGTATGTCTGAATAGGATTTAATAACATTTGTCATGTCTGATTAAGATTTTTATAACATTGAACATGCAATTACTGGGTTTAAATCCATTCTAAAGCCTATCTAAGCCTCATAAATCAGAAAATTTTAACTTTGGCTAGTTTCAGCATTCAAAAGTAATATTATAAATCTGACTGTACTTAATATTCTGAAAATAAACTTTATGTTTTGTTTAGTTCCATGGCTTTTATTGTGTGAGAATATTTACATGTTCCTAATATTAAAGTAATGCCTTCCCTGTTTACACAAGATTTTCCTTTCTGACTGTGAAGTGCTAAAATCAGTGGACCTACATCACAAAGATGTTAGCCTATGACTTATCTTGGAATGTTTCAAAAGCAGGACATCTGATAAATGTAGATGCTTGAATTCAGACACTTAATCTAAAGGAAATCCACTGACTTGAAAATAAATCAATTGCTTTTCAAAGTCATTGGGGTCTTTGCTACATCCACGTCCCCTCCCTGTTCCTTCCCAGAAAAAAAAAGATTTTTGGCTTCATGCTGAGACTGTCTGCCTGCCGCCTTCCTGAGAATGATGCTGCTGCAGAGGTGATCATCTTGAGAGCACTTCCAGCCCCTGAGTGATGTGTACATGGCCTGTGTCAGCCTGTGACATCCACTTGCAATCACACATTCCCACGCAAACACTGGGCGTCTGCCTTCTGCTACACACAGACGGATGGGCCTTTGGGCGGTGTGAAGTTCACACATCTCTCAGATTTACTAAATTGATATTTTCATACTATTATATTATTGTGCTGCAATAACCCAATCATCTTCCATGGGGACATGTAACAGAATCAAAGAAGATTTGATATAGAAGTGAAAAAATAATATATATAACACTGTACACTGCACCTGCATCCATCAATACCTTCATTAATAAAAAAAAAATAGATACTTTTGACAAGCTTATACATTTTTTTTATCTAGGTTTTTTTTAATAGACAACAGTATATTACATATCTAATAATACATTATCACAATCTGCTGTATAAAAGTGGAACTATTTGGGGAATAATGTATACCAGATAATTTTATTTTTGTTATCATGTATCATTTTGCAAGCCAGTAAACAGAAAGTCTCAGCCTCTGGTTTAGTTCTTTCTGCTGCACTGTCACAAACTAGTATGGCCTTATTTTATATAAATCATCATAAAGAACTAATGAACTATAAATAAATTGGCAAGCACAGAAATTACCATAATGCAAAATAAAACAATATCACAATAAATATATCACAAAAGAATTCAGCTATATGTGTCACTGCTACAGCTAATGTGCAGAAGACTTTGTTCACTTACTTGCAAATAATGGTGATGTTTTTTCCTACTCTAGTTTCAACATAATCTTTTGCTGGAAACAGCTCAAGTTTAGATAATACTTCATTTCGATGACCTGAAAAGAAACAGAACAATATTTCAAGTTAAATAATAATTGATGCTGGGCACTAAAAAAACAATTATGAAAACCCTATTAGTATTTATTTAAAGGTTATGTTTCGTATTTTTACGATCTTTCAAATTATGTAAATGGTTTTAAATTTTATTGCAATAGAATGTTTTTTTTTAAAACCCATTCCAAGTGGGGGGTCATCACCAATTATATTTGGAGTTTGGGGACAGCTTACAGTTTGTGACATTAGGCAGGCATTTCCTGGTTGAGCTTGTTTCATTGTTCTGTCTAGAGAAGGCATTTGTTAAGTCCCTACACATGTTATTGCAGCTGGAAAACCTTTTCTTCTGCGACTTTATATTATGCAGACACGTATTACACTGTCAAACACACAGATTCACTCACTCATTATAGGAATATATAATGTTGATATAGTAGTAGTCTAAAATATCATAATAGCTCAGTTCCAAATTCCAAATGAAAATAATTGGAAGGATGCTTAAGAGAAGCCTTGTTTTGACCATATAAACAACCTAACTGAAAAAGTTATAAATTCCTGTTCTCTCAGTGGGCCTGATTTTTTTAAAGCTCTCCAAGGCTGGAGAGGATACATTTTAATCAGTGAAGCTGGGTCAACCAGTAAACCTGAAATGGATTTCTTCAAAGTCATTTGCTATTAGAATTTGCTAGCAAATGTTTTGAATCCTGGACCAGATCCATTTCAAGTTTGCTGGATCACTCTCCGCACATTTGTTTTAATATCTTTTTATTACAACTGTAGATATTTTTCAATCAGTCACAAAGAATTGTATTACAAGTTATTTGTCTTCCCTGTGATAAGGAAATAAAATTACATATTAGCTGCCATTGTACTTTTGGGCTCACAGCCCTTCCCAGTGCTGTGGTTGTGTTTACACCCTCTGTATACACAGTATGGGTTTTTGAACAAGAGTATGCAAGGCCGGAGGTGGAAAAAGGACCCCACATTGGTGCTGGGGTTATCTGCAAGGCTGAATTTATGTTTATCAGGGGAAAGAAAAATGGATAAAGTCACACTTCATGGGCGAGTTCAACCTTAGCAATGCTTTGCAATTTCTGTCCATGTCAATGACAACAACAGACACCAGACATGACACCATGTCAATGCACGCCTCTGGTGATAAGAGTCCAAATGCCGGAGTGCTTATGTCAGGTCTCACCTGAAGTTTCAACCCTCCAATGTCATTAAAAGTGCACTACCATGGCAATCACATTCTAAATAGAGGATAGCATTGTCCTTGGATAGAACAGTTCCATGTCATCTTACTCTTGCCTGGAATGATTTATGCTATAAACTAGTTGTGTCATTTTATTTGGATATGTAAACATATTAAATTGCATTCTACCACCATTTACAACCAACGTTGGCTGTCAGAGGAGACAAAGGATAATAGATTTTTATGGTGTGTATTGCTAAGCTGAGAATGCTTTAAAGGTTATGATACTAGAATAAGGTAACTGGTAGAAAAGATTTTAGAGAATGCAAAAGATTTCCATAAACAATAAAACCATTACTGACTCTATTTCAAGACTTTTTTTTTGTATTAAAGAGGCCTTATAATTAAGAAGTGGGAAACTTTTTTTGGGTTGAGCCTATATTATAAAACACCCTCACCAGGATTCCCCCCCAAGGTAACATCTCTTCATTACCTGCAAAGAAACACAGGAAGTGAAAAGACATGTCAGCAAAGTGAGGCAAAGTAGAGACAGCAAAAAATTCGACTGAATCACCTAAATGAACACAAATACAGCAATAAGCTGTCCTATCCCTTCAATCCAAGCCTAGAACAAAAGCTCTGAATAGAACAGTGTGTCCCTTAGTTTGGATTTCCATTGTGCTGGGAAAATCTCCTAGTCGCCCTTGTCTGTATTTAAAAGATCCAATCAGGGATACATTTCACCCACTTGGCATACAGTTCAATTTTAGTTTAATTTACAAATATATTTTTAAATACTTATTCCCACATTCTTGTCAACAAATGAACATCTGGAAAGTAGGGAACATGGAAGAAATTATTAGAATACTGTATTGTAAATTGGTCCCTACAATAATTATGTGAATGCACACCAGGTAAAGGAGCATGAATAATGAATGCGGTTGTGTTATCAAGATGTCAACCTCAAAAGACAAAACTGTACATAGTGCGGGCACTCTTTTTATTTAACATTATACCAAAATTGGTATGACAAACGATCAATTTGCCTTCATTTAGATCTGCTCACTATTATGATTGAGTGTTGTAATAAAACCACATGTTAATTGCTAAGATTAGAGCTCATGATACAAACTGAACATTCACATGATACATTATCACTGGTTTGGGCTGTAAGACATTACCCAGACTTCAATAAAATTAAAACAAACTGAACATTCACATGATACATTATCACTGGTTTGGGCTGTAAGACATTACCCAGACTTCAATAAAATTAAAAACATAGTTCCAGCTTTTTTCTGGTGTTATTTGGAACTGTTTTTTCTCAGTAACAAGCCTTTGATTGTAAAACATTGCAAACATATTGTGATGTGTGATGTATTGCTGTGTAATGATTGAATGAGGTATAACAAGCTAAAAACAATAGGGTATATACTTGTCATAGTGCATGCCTCTTTTAATTATATTATGTGTATATTATGTCTATATTATAATTATGTGTGTTCCAGGGTTTCATAAAGTCTTTGAGTCTGATTTATTATTACTGGAGAGGATACACTTTCATCAATGAACTTGGGTGATCCAGTAATTGGAAATGGATTTCTAAAAAGTATTTTGCTTTTTGTGCTTTAATAAATCATGTCCATTGTGTGAAAAAGTAGCAGTTAAATCCAGTATGCCTAAAATTGACTCAAAATGAAAGAAAAATGTGATTCCACCAACATACTTGTGTAAGTACCCTTTCCATTTTAATTTGTACCTGTGACCAGTAATATTGCCGTATTCTTCCCATGATGCATGACTAAGATCAGGCCATTTAGGGCTAACTTTTGCAGTAACAATAGTCTGTTATTACAAACAAAAATTTCAACCAACTTAATCCTCAGAAGAAAAGGAAGTCAATAACTGATTGTGCTGAGTTTGTGTCATCAAGCATTTTGCAAGATACATAGTGTTCATAGATGAGCAGATGTTTTTTAGCTCATTTTGCATGGAGACACACAGTTTAAGTGGCTGCAGTTGAGAAGCCAGGAGCAGAGATCTTGGGCCTGATTTAATAAAGCTCTCCAAGGCTGGAGAGGATACACTTTTATCAGTGAAGCTGGGTGATCCAGGAAACCTGGAACTGATTTCCTAAAATAATTTTCCATTAGATAGCAAACCTTTTTAATCCGGGACTAGATCCATTCCAGATTTTTAGGAACACCCAACTTCACTGATGAAAGTGTATTCTCTCCAGCCTTGAAGACCTTTAAAAAATCAGGGCCTTTGTCTTCTCAGTTCCTATTAGAATACAACAAGCTTGGTGATTCAACCTGCTGGAATCTTCCCAAACAATTACAAGGAAATATTAACATACATTGTGGTGAGAAACTACAAGGGGAAAAAATATATTTAGGCTTGCACCACAATTTTCTTGGTAAAGTGACCTACCCTCACGAATATTTTTTCATGTTTTTGTTGAAAACATCAGTTTTTTTTTGTTCAGGAATAATCCAGGTTCAACATATACTTCTTGAACTAGGATGAAATGGTGAAAATTCCAACACCCGTGTAGTCCCCTTTAGTTTGCTGGGTGTGCAGTTATCTTAACCAGTTCAGCCCCTTTTGGCATGCTACGGAGAATGTCATGTTGGGAAGTTGAGTGATCCAGCAAACCTGGAATGGGTCCAGGATTAAAAACCACTGCTAACAAATAGCAAATGACTTTTTAAAAAAATCCATTCCAGGTTTGCTGGATCTCCCAGCTTCACTGATAAAAGTGTATCCGCTCCAGCTTTGGAGAGCTTTAATAAATCAGGCCCAGTGTCTCTACAAAAAGAGTCTTTATAGGGACAATCATGATGTGAATTTCATTAGGATCCCTTGACTTAAATTTGTTTATTTTATATTACCTACAATTAGTTAAATTATTATTTTGACATTGTCATGGGTAATTTCCAACTTACTAAGGGTATTATAGACAAATATGTTAAAATTGTTGATTATATGTGTCACTTTGTTAAAGATTGTAAGGGGTCAGACTCAGCTGCTAATCTGTTTAGTATTACATGTTAAGCAAATTCCTAATTATTTATTATTATATAACCCTCTTTTTTTAAATATCTGTGATGCCAGCTCCTTCCAGAAACTACTATGACAGTTCTGTGTGATTGTTAGCAAGCTGACTCCGAAATCAGGGATAACAAATTGTGTGACATTTTGCCCTAGTAAATTCACATAAAAGAGAACAGACACTTTGCTGGGAACTCTATTTACTTAAGCATTTTCTTGGATGGAAAACCATCTTCTGTGAGCAAATATCACCATACACATCAAGTTGTAGCATTCTGCAAAACCCTAATACACAGTGTCTTTAAAGATATTATGAACCATTTCATACATTTTTAGCATACAGGTTATTTTAATGTGATCACACAGCAATCACATATTACGCAGCACTGTAAATTAAATAGGGGTTGCACATGACAGACAGATACAGAAAGTCACACAAGAGGAGGAGAGGACACTGCCCCAATGAGTTTACAATCTAGGAGGTGGGGGAAGTATCACACAATAGGAAGGAAGATATGGAACAGTGGAAAAGTAGTGAGGGTTTAGGAGACGGAAGAAGGGCTTCTTGGATTTTTATCTTAGATCATGGAAAATGCAAGAAAGCAGGCAGGAACATATGGAAGTGCATGGGAACAATCCAAACTTTCTGGTAGGCAGGAACAGAAATATTGCTGGGGAATACTTAATCCAAATCCAATTATGGCTTGGAGATGTTGCTTTTGGACTATACAAAATTTAAAGGAAGCCAAAGGTACATTCACCAAACCTTGCTTCAGCTATACCAAAATATTAATTTTGGGTGAACTGACCCAAATTATAATGCAGCCAGACAGTTTACTGCTTGCTAAACCCAGTAACTCATGGAATTTAAATTATGGCAGTGCAATGTTATATAGTCTAAAAAAAATTTTGCCCTTTAAAATTATTGTATTTCACATGTACTGATCATTTTATTGTACAGGGTTGACTAATTGGAGTCAGATAATAAAAGTTAAACACATTATAACATTATATTCCTGAGTGTGTGATAAAAACATTGTTTACTTTGTTACAAGTAGTGGAATAACCCCACCAGCCACCAGCCGACAGGTTGTACCCACCAGCAAGTAAACCACAAAGAAATGGATGCCTTTTGGCTTGCTGCTGGCATTTCTTAAAGTCTTATTTGACTGCAGTCAAAAGGTCAACAGGGTGCAGTTGACTGTGTGTACAAACATTTTGTTCACACACATGGTATATGACGTTTACAGCCTTATAATGTCAGTTCCTTTGGTCTCACACTTCAAAAAACATTAGACTCAGTTCTAAGGCAAAGACAACAAACTAAGCTCAACTTAATGTAAATATGTATTACACAGATTCAATTAAAGTTCTTTTATCACAAAATTGTCAAATAAACATTCTAGTCCAGCCTTCCCTGCCGACCCTCATAGCCACAGGAATAGAGGGCTGAGAACCCCCCCCCCCCCCCCATCGGGGCCCTAATTATTTCTTTGTTTCTCCAGGTACAATATTTGGTGGAGACAGGAAGCACACAGGGTCATTATTTCAACCCACACAATAGATTTCAAAAGCCCATAAACAGCCCAGCATTGTTGGGAGAGACTTCCAGGCAACCAAACTTTCTTTAACCCTTTCTGTGTACATTAAAATTATTCATTCATATATTTGCAGTAATTTGTTTAGGAAACATTTTAAAACAAGCAAAATTAGACAACGAAAATACTTTTAAAGTTAAATATGTTACCCTTATTTAAAGTAGAAATCATTACAATAGCATGTTTAAGATTTCTGAGTCACAGTCAGTCCCTTCACTAGCATACCTGAAAAGTAGGTGGTTTGTTTTTTAAATACAATTTGACATTTATGCTCCATGTAATGGGGGGGTCACATTCATTTGGTGATTTTTTTTGTCAGACACCGGAATATAACACTTGAGGAAGAACACAAAGAAATGGCAGGCTACTGATTAGTATGTAGTTAACTAGAGGTTTAGGAAATATAAGGACAGGAACAGGTGACAAATTTACAAGACCCCATAACTTAATAAAATATGAAGAAACCTATACTACGCTGCAGAAAACAAAAATGTGGTGTATAGCTTATATACTGTTCTGCATAAATATATATAAAGATCTGCAGAAATATACGCCCTTATAAAACCACCAGACATACAGGTGAATCCATCGCCTCAGGTCAGAACACCTAAGTCTGCCCTGTGGAACTAGAAGAAGGGCCATACTGTTTTTTTAAAAAAACAGCATATCTGACTAAAAATTTTCTGCCTCTGTAACACCTCTTAAAGAAAGTTCTCATCTGGAAAAAGAGCTTTCCATATTGGATCTCAAACCTTGTGGAACCATTGACCCATCACTAGATATAGTTTGTCTTTAAGGCCAGATACAGACGGAAAGCTGATTAACTAAACAGTGAGTAGAATTCTCTACCTATACCCAAGTGAGCCTGCAAAGAAAAGTTCATCCATAATGAATGATACCATTTTCTTTAATGCTACATTCCACAGATATTCTTCTATACACCCAGACTGCCATAACAATTACATAACATCAACACTTTCAACCGTTAGTCTGCTCCTCAGGAGAGATTGGTATACAAAAAATGTAAGGATGGGAAAGACCACCTGGTAACCATTTGTTTAAATTCCACTGCAGAAAGTCATCATTTTCATATTTTTTATCTAGGATAAATCATTTTGTATGTTCACATTGGATGTGATCCTTAACATGTAAAATATCCCACATCATCATGGGATTTATTATCGTATGGAAAGATAACTGCACCTCTCACACAGAGAAACAACATTTATACGTGTTATAACTCTCATAAAGTCATTCCATCCCCATAGCAGATGTCATATATTGCAGTAGAGTATTGATGTCACCTGCACAGGATGCACTAAAATCATGGAACATTATATTCATTTAAGCAGAAAAGCAGGACAAAATGTATTCTTTCTTCCATTAATGATTTTGTTGTTTTAATATCACCTGGGTAAATATGAATTATGCCATTCTCCTAAAGCTTCACATTTTTTAAGCCACTAAATACAGTGCATTAACACTAATATTAGCTTTTTATATAAAGGACAGTGCTAGGAATTCCCACACATTGGACCTGATTTATTAAAGCTCTCCAAGGCTGGAGAGGATATATTTTCATCAGTGAAACTGGGTGATCCAGCAAACCTGGAATGGATCTGGTCCAGGATTCAAAACATTTGCTAGCAAATTCTATTAGCAAATTACTTTTTATTAAATCCATTCCAGGTTTGTTGGATCACCCAGATTCAATGATGAAAGTGTATCCTCTTCAGCCTTGGGGAGCTTTAATAAATCAAGTTTATTATCTCAGAGATTTCAGAACATCTTGCACATTCAAGATAGCAGTTTGCAATGCTCAATCCAATAACCACTGATAGTAGAATCAAAAAGGGCACTAGTCACAATAATAACTAATAGATGGGCTTGGAAAAAGGGAGGAAGAGATGGCAATGGGAAAAGTTAGGATTTGCATATAACTTAAGATACTTACATACCTGGACCTTTATATTATTTGGACATGGGTTATTATATTAAGTTAGTTATTATTTTTAAAATATTTAAATCATTATCATCATCATTTAAAATATTTTTGACAGGTTTGCTTTAGGAAAAGTGGTATCTTGCTCCCTAAAGCCCTGTATCTATAGGACCTACTGTGACTTTGGAGCTTAAAGCCCTGCAGAACATTCAGTTTAAATTTGCTAATATTATAACAGGGGTACCAAAACAGGCAATAGACACAAAAAAAAAAAAAAACTGCTGTTTTTTTTGCAGCCTATCTAATATTAACTCAGAAGAAGGCATTTTGGACATCGGCATCACTGCTTCCCCAGATAGAGCAAGAGTCCTACTTTGCAGCTGCTATAGGGAAAGCAGCCTTTCTACTCAGACTGTAAATGCTTTATAAAAAAGCAAATAGTAAAACATGTGACACACTTTGTTTTATTGTACTTAGGCTGATGTGTATTTGGAATTTAATTATTCAATTCAAACTGAGATACCCCAATAGATAGTCTGGTATCAAAGCTGTGAAAAAGTTCTAAAGTTGTAGAAACCTTCCTACTCCTCGGGGTAGCTGTTTTTGGAGTTCTATGGCTTTCTTGTGATCTTGTTAAGAAAGAAATAAGGGTAGGTTTTTTTATATGAGTATAAACATCAGAAACCTTATAATGACCTTAATCTTACCAATCAGTAAATCCTTAATCCACATCAATTTTTAAATCAAGTGGATCAGAGCTCAAAGGGTGAAGATTTGCTATGGCATATGGAACATTTAAAAGTGTTAATTGTGCCTAAATGCCCTTAAACTTGTACCGTTTGTCAGACATTCCTCCTAAAAAAAAGCAGTACACTTGTATGGGTGTGCCTGGATGCAAAGCATACAGCTTTATAGGGAATATCTGCAGGGTGGGCTTTGCACCCTTTGCTAGTTTTAGAAGATTTGGAGTGAGATTTGCTAATATCACTACTTTGTTGTGCACTGTTCACCTTTGTGAAGGCTCTGACATAATGAAGTAATATCAGTAATTAGGGAAAGAATAGCTCCAGGGTGCCCCCAGGTAATTTGAGTTACTAGTCATTTGCTCTCCTTCGTCTGCCCTTTTTGGGGCACAGCTTTCAGCAATCACTTCTTCTTTAAGAATTTATTTTCTTTTTCTACTTAAGCACCAATATCATAATAATATTCATCTTTAATTTACAGTGCTGTGTAATATGTTGGCGCTAGGGATGAACCTCTGGCATTCTCGCAAAAATTTCCTTGAACTTCCGATGGGTCCGTAAATTTTGGCGGACCTATCGGAAGTTCCAGGAGGATTTCCAGGGCTGCATTCATTCATCCAGCCCTGGGAATCCTGTGTGCGATCCCCAGCACTAGAGGTTAAATGAGGACAAGTCTCCCCATTCAAAACCTGGCTGCATTCATTGATCAGCACAACCCGCAATTTTTTTAAATGTTTTTTTAAATTAAAATTTAACAAATTTACACCGGTTGTTCTCGTTTACAATTTTGGTAAGCGAGAATGCCCGAATTCGCTGCATGATCGAGTTTTAAAAACTTACTCGCTCATCCCTAGTTGTATTTATTATATTTTATTATTATATTAATAATAATAATAATATTAATAATAATAAGCTTTTGAGCAGATAACCAAGTGATGCAAATACCACCATTTGGCTGCAGTTTTTACTCATATTGGAGAGAAATCTTGGGGAATGTAAATACTTTTCACTCTCAGTGAATAGATTGCTGTATGATGTGTGATTCAGAATTCTAAATGCCAGGTTTTATTATTCTTTGGTGGAAAGAACAATCATTTTATGTATAGTCTCTAGGACAGTATGTGAGCATAATCATTCCAATGGGCATGCAGTTAATAAAATCAACAACTAATGGTAAAGTTTCTTCTGATAGTGCCCCTCTGGGCAGGTTTGCATTATTTTCTGCATAGTCATTATTTATAGCTTTGGCTTTATTTTCACTTCAATGTACCTTTCAATTTAAATTATTTATTTGTTTAAATTTAAAGATAAATTTAAATGTAATTGATCTAGAGCAGAAAATAAACACAGGCACCCTGGACACATTGGGCCTGATTTAATAAACTGCTCCAAGACTGGAGAAGATACACTTTCATCAATAAAGCTGGGTGATCCAGCAAATCTGGAATGGATTTCTTACAAGTAATCTGTTATTTGTTTGCAAATATTTTCAATCCTGGACCAGATTCATTGCAGGCAGTCTCGCTGACCAATTGGGAAATGGGGGCAGAACAGGGCAGGTCCAAACTGTTTCCAATCAGGACCCGGTGAAATGTCCACCTTTGTCCATAACATAAATAACTGCTGACACTTTACTATGGTGCACTGTGCTTTAAATATGAACAACAGTTTTTAAATCACTGTAGAGTCTGCAATGTAACACAAGAGCAACACTGGGTGAACGATAGCTAAACATACACAAAAAGCTGTCATTACACATTGTAAAGAATGATGAGCTACAAAGCTTCTCTTTGGTTCCTTAATTCATCCTAAAACTATTTATGCTCCTGATCTGCAGACATAAAACAAATGAACAGTTGACATTTTGTATTTCCATAAAACATTCTTTATCAGCTACAGCACATTATGTGATCCAGAGTCAGCAACCATGAAATATGTGTTTCTCCACACATAACTTGGCTATCATCTGTAAATATATATATATATAACAACAAGTGGAAAAAAGAGGCATTCAACGTACTTGGTATGCTCAACAATTAGGAGTTAAAGGTCTGTTCATTTACTAGAACACATACCTAAAAAAGATACATTTGTTTAATTCACACACTGTTGGACCATGCCACCACTGTTCATCTAGTCATCAAGGTTTCAGGTGGGACAAAGAATTGCCAAAGAACATTTTTTTGAGCTATTTGTTCTATCTGTGTGTAAATGTAATATCTCAGTTAAGCAAACAGCTAATATGTGTCTGATCCTCAGCAATGTTGGAGTAACTTTGTATTGTATATCCATACATGTTCAAAGTAACCATATAGCAGCTGAACCAATATTATGAATTATTGATAAGGCTGAAAATATTTATATTTTTACATGTTTGCATGTATTGTTATTCCATAATTATATAGTTTGACTGATGTGTACCTTATATCAGTTCTAATAGAGTGTCCAGACTTCCACATTGCAGAGAAAAAGCCACTGAACTTCAGTCAGCCCACATATACAGTGCCTATGTATAACTAACTAGTTGGGAAGGTCTAACAAGTAAAATGCAAACCTAAGACTGGAGCTTTCTACACACCCAAAATTCTTCAAAGCACTGGGCACCCAAAACTGAACTTATACACATATACACAAAATGACATACTATATGTATATATATATATATATATATATATATATATGTTCAATGGTGTTTTGGTAATTTTATTGTGAGAGGTGATCATAAATTAAGTTACAGCCTTACCCACATATGTTGGAGGGCCTGCTATACACATCCTGATTTAGGGCCTGATTTTTAAAACCTCTCCAAGAATTGAGAGGATACACTTTCATCAGATGACCTGGGTGATCCAGAAAACCTGGAATAGATTTCTTAAAAGTAATTTGCTATTTGTTAGCAAATGTTTTCAATCCTGAACCAGATCCATTTCAGGTTTGCTGGATCAACAAGCTTCACTGATGAAAGTGAATCCTCTCCAGACATGGAGAGCTTTAATAAATCAGGCCCATATTGCTGCTATGCATGACAATCAGATTTCAATTTACTATAACTACATAAAGAAAAGGGGCAATTTTAAGTGGCTGCACAGAGTTAGTGAACTTTGAATTAAAATAAAATGATTAATAATCCTGCATGTGGTTTAACATTTCTAAATATGTCACTGAAAAGTCACTATAAAATATTGCTTCCTAAAACACTTTTCAGATATATTATTTAACGTACCAGGGAGATGAAAGGAGAATGCTTGCATGATCACTTGTCTGAAAACCAATGTTTTGATCGCACAGGGATGCAGTGTTCTCCACTTCAAACTATGCTGTGCTGGCAGTCCCAGCTACAAAATATTCTTATATAAACTCTTATTACAGTTTTTAAAAGGGCTCAACAGACATAAAGGGTTATTTACTGAAGTGATAAAAATAACAGACAAGCAAAATAATTAGATCTCTGCATAACATATTATTTCTGTTTATAACACAACATATTCTTCAGTTCTTTACTCAGTCCAGTGATATATAAGAGATGCTCTTGTTCAGATGCTTATGAAAGGACTGAGTCTGGGGGATTTGGTTTTGGTCCAAATCCAAAAATTCACTACTCTCCGCTCATTGATTATAAAGGGTAGCAAGATCACAGACTAGTCAGAATTGATAGTCACTGCATGTAAAACAAACTTGTTGAAATGATTACAACACTTTGTAGCACACCGAGATTTTCCTCTAAATAAAGACAAGAAAATAATTAAAGGAGATCTGTCATGTCACAAGCCTTTTCCCGTAACTCATGAGTAAGCGAGATTACAACCACGAAGCACTGATTCTTTTCTTACTGGAATGTGACACACAGTGGGCAGCTATCAATTCCCGGATCTTACTCATGTATGTTAGCCACCATTAATGAAGCCTAAGGGATTTTATTACATCTTTTTAACAATTATCTCTGAATTGATATATTTATAATATTCCTCTAGGTTTGCATTGTTTCTGGAAACAACCCTATTGGTTTTACAAGGCTAACTGGAGCTATTTATATTTCTATTGTAAATGTATAATAGGATTTAGAAAATAACAAGAACAGAAACTAAAATAATAAATGGAGGAACAGTAAATTTATTACAGAAATATAGGCTTGTTTTTAAATGGCAGTTTGTCTGCATTTTGCTGCACTTTGTCTTAATAAGGATCGAATGGAAAGCTGCAAAGCAATAATAAAATGACCAGATAATGACAAATTTAAAAAAAAATGAAAACAGCATAAATAATTGATGCCACGTGTTATAAGAAGTATGCATATTATGTCATAAACTAATTCTGAAATACTATATTTCTGGTTGCAATGCTGATCCTATGACTTCTACATTTTCTACCTCCTTAGATCTCCAGATCTGTTTATATCAGGTTTCCTTTTTAAAACTAATCTTATAATTTAACTTACCCTTAAAAACTTAAGGCTCTATTTATAAAATGGGAACTGTGAGAATTTTTCAGGTCCATGTGATTAAAATGGCAGCAATTGATTCCCACCATGCAATGTTTGAGGGAATGTTAGATTCCCTGATTTGTCAATAGAGCCATTAAAGTGCATCTTAAACCAATAGCAAATTGTCATATATTGCATTCAATAAAAAAAAGAGGGGGGGGGAGAAGAACTCATGCTATCAAGAGAATGTGACAAATTTACCTACACTCCCTATCAATATAGGAGATTCAATGGGGATACCTTGATTACTTTCAGCTCATCCAAAAAACTACTAATTTTCTTCACCATCACAGATCATTACCTCCTCAATATTATTTGTATATAATCAGATATCTTCATACCTGCGGTCTACCTACAAAATCCATTTAAACTCATCTGGTTTTAATGGATATTTGGCATTGAAAACTAAGCTCAAACTTTGCGATTACATTCTCTGAATCCCCCGAGGAAGCCCTAAGAGGCGAAACGCGTCGGGTAGGAGACATGTTTGATCCAATTTAATGTGTATTTCCATGCATATGTTCCATCTAATGGCAAGTATTGACGCTTACATCTTAAGATATGAAGTTAGACCTTGTGCCAACATGCACGGTTTCTTGTGTAAAAGAAATGGTATGTTTAGGCAACCTCAAATAAAATTTATGTTTTTAACTATATTTCCCTCAGTGCCTTCCAAAAAGCCTTCTTTTTCCCATGGGTTCTTCTCCCCCCCTCCTTCCTTTATTGAATATTGACACTTCATCCAAGGCTGGGCACAATTTAGGTTAAGCTAATTGCTTATCCATCTCTTCTTAAGGTATCAACTTCTGTTTTGCCATCAATTTGTCATATATTGCAGCCATACATTCCATGGCTATATATTTCTATATATATATAAGTCCTATTTTCAACTGTTGATTTTGTCAGTAACTTCCTGTCCAAGGGTGACAATGCTCATTCACTGTATTGTAAACATGTAGCACAACTGTCACCCTAAAACAAAACTACAGAACCCTTTTCCCTATTCTTACCTCCATAACACAGAAGGGAAGTGTTCTGTATCCTTTCATTTCTTAACCTTAGTACTATTGATACCTAAATAAATGATAGATGCTTTACAATCTAGTCTATACTGAGTAAATTGATTACAATGTCAGTGTCAGATGAAAATGTGTGTACAATCACACAATATATTCTTCTTTGAATATCATAGGTCAGACGTAGGACCAATCCAGTACAAAAGAGAGGGGAAGAGAGTCAACTAAATTCAGGATTCTTCTGAAAGGTATACACTAAAGCAACATTAAATTTGTCGTTCAGAAGATTGAAAACAAGGAAACATCCAATTACATTACCCATGGGCATCATTTGCCATTAATGTTCTTAGGACATATTACAATGCAAATCAATTCTACATTAGCATTCCGATTCCTGATTTTTGATGGAACCTGGCTTTCCAATCAGGGACTTCAAAAGAGCATATGTGAGACAGTTGACCTGAAGTTTTCCTGCTTATGGAGTTAATTAATCAAGTGGTGAAAGAATGAGAGGAAACACATATCACATCCAGAGAAGGACTCCAGAATATATCATGCTGTTTTCCAACAATACACAATGCCCAGATTACAACTACTATAAAGTAAATAAACCTGTACCAAAAAAGGATTATAAACTCAAAGAACCCATTTGGTATAGTATTCAAGACAGCTTTTGCCATGCATAGGTATGACCTTTCCAAAGATCATTCATGAAAGCAGACAAATTTATTGTTGTTCAAGGTATCAATGATGGTGAGGATCTTCTCTAAAGGTAAAGATATATAAAATAATCTATAATATAGTCAATATAAACTGTACCAGGGGTCAGCTGCAATGTGTATATTGAATCAAAGTCAGCATCCTGCAAAATAAACAAAACTAAAGCTATAGTTATGTCTAAAACCCATAAGTTCCAAAATCACCTTTTTAAAAGTACATTGTGCTGATTTATATTTCGGTTGTATAAATCTCTCCTTGCTAGCCATAAATGTCACCACCTTTTAAAAGACATCTTCTATGCACAGGGATTTTGACTAATCCAATACCTTCAGCTCTGCATAAAAAATCCTCAGACACTAGAGAATTCTAAATTAGAGAGTATCTTAGAATGCAGAAAAAATGCCTGTTAACTATTTTTTATTTTTTAAGTTGAGTCAGAGTTTTTTAATGTTGTAATTTGACTAGAACGTGCTTGTGGGAAAAACAGAAGTCTTTAAAGTGTTCCAGAATGTTCTGAAGATGTGCCCGGTGACAATTCCCTTCTTCCAGCTGCCAAGAAGGTAATACTATATGAAGGCCTCAAGTAGGAGCCAGGTGATTCCTCTACATGCTTGTCAGATATGTATCATAAAATTTGACAGGAAAATCCTAAAAACCTTTATATGTTTACCTTGCGGGAGAGAGGGCAAGGGGCTAAACCAGAAAATGTTTCCACAGGGATTCGACAACATGAAAGAACATATTTTATGCTGAAGATTAGTGCAAGATGCTGCGGTTACATTACAGAAATGCCAACATATAAGAATACATTTACACTACAAGGAAACATTCAGCTTTATAGAAAGTGTGGAAATAAGTAAAATTATATTCACAAGGTTAGTTGTTGACATCTCATTACAAAGTAAACATCAAAACAAGGGATCATAATTTTATATGTGTATATATAGATCACTTTCTACTTATCATGCAATTCCACAAATGGCTGTCCTTTCTAAATTTTTTCAGTATTTCTAAATAGGTATATAGGCTGAGAAGTGTTCTAAATATAGACTTCCAGATAACAGGGAAGGCATTTTTGTAAATTCTGAAGTAATTGAGAGTTGGTATTTTGCAGATGTATTCCTTGAAAGTCAGTTCCCAACATATATATATGCAGAATCTAAGTCCAGCAAGTGTACTGTTTGCAGCAGGTGCTTACACTGGGCCATTACATCTTGTGTTTTTAAATTCATAAAGCCTGACTTTGCTGTCAGTCGTGATTTCCACATTCATTACATTATCATACTAACAGTACAGTTCATGCTGGAAAAGAAAATGAAAGAACCTTTTGTCAGCAGTTGTACATAGGATTGGCCACACATACAGGAAAAGTAAAATTTAAATCAGTTAGGTTTTAAAGACATTTTAGATATACCTAACATCTACAGTAATATCGTGTCATGAAGAATGAAACAAAATGTACTTCCAAACCTGGTCTAGCAGAATACTTTTTTTGACTAAACCTTCGCCTCTGTTCTAGTGAGAAAAACATGACTCAGCATTGGTGCTTTGTTCAGGATACAATAATTTTGTGTTTTATTTGTGTGTAAGATAACAGCATGCAGACACTTTAGAATCCAACCCCCTAACATATTTGGAAAACTACAATAATTGCTTCTATCTGTGCTTTTGGAGAACATTATATGTAAAGGTCTGGCAACCATTAATACAACTGTTCTACAAATGCAAACAATGTAACTGTCAGCAAAGAGTATTATAACATATGTAAATACACTGCTTCCTATAATGCGCTGCTCAGTATTATAGTTAAAGAACCAAAACATTATTTGAAGCCAAAGCACTATTAGCTTCAGATGTGGCAGCCTTTTACAAATAGCTAAAACTATACCAAGAAAACAAATTAATTTCTCCCATGTTTTTACAGTTTTTCTTTAGCTCACTATTAGCACAATTTAGAATTAGTCTCTAATGTATGTTAATAATTTACAGTTGTATTGCATGCTAATATATGCACAAAAACGTATAGATCTTGCGAGAAATCTGTTGTCCTTTATCCTGATGTAGGGAGAGTTCTGTACATACTAGAATATAAACCAAGATTTTGGGCCCCAACACACTATCTTATATTAATAGATGCTTTACATATGGAAAGGTGGGCAGAGTATGCAGCAGAGCTGGAAAATAATTGGTATATCTACTTTTCGTTATACCCATGTTGGGTTTCCTCTGTTCAGCTGTTGCCACCTGCAATTGTTTTAGTAAATATGAAACATTAAAAAGGAAATTTTAAATTAATAAAAATGGAGGAAGGAGTGGGGCTTAAGGTGAAGGAGCAAAGTTTGAATACAACTAGATATTGCCAATGATAACACTTGACTTTGACTGACTCCATAGTTTGTTGGATGCCTGACTACAGTTAAAGAAAGAACATGTAGAAAACTTATGTTTGTCCTAAAATAGGACTCATAAAACCTTGTTATCATATACGTCCTACTAGATGAGGTATTTTAATTTCCATTTTTTTTATGGTTTACCAAAAAAGGCAACATGCACGCTATACGAGTATATTTCAAACATACAATTAACAGAAATCTGCAGAAATAAGTTATAAGGTCATGTGAAAAATTTCCTGATTGAGATGGCGTCATTTTTAAAAAGATTTTTATAATCTGTGACTTAATACAGTGTTACCTGTCAATACATGAGAAGGGTGTAGTAACATACATGTTTGCTGCAGAACCTTTTGGGAAGCAAACCATCAGTCATCTTCTCACTTTATTACGTATGCAGTGTAGTTTTCAAAGTCATAACAATGATTGACAACCATGACTTGCCAGAGGTTCCTCACCAGATGTGGCCTTTCATTCCAGAAGCAGACTCCTTTTTCCCATCATTGTACTTTATACTACATCAGTGTGGAACCAGCTGATTGCCTTGTATTTCCATAGACAAAAACTTACATGATAACCTTGCATCTACCCTACGGGTAATGATGGAATTCATTAGACCCATGGTAACTTTGGTGTTGAAGTTTCCATGATTATTACTATCTATACAATATATATATGAAAGATCATTCTGCTGTGTTCATAGCAATGACAATATTCTTATCTTTAATTTATAAACTGCACACATATGTAACATTTTACAATAAACAAAGGCTGCAGATGGTAAACCTGTATACAAATCAAGTACAGACAGTACAAGTACAGTACAATAAAGAGATTCATTGGGGGTGAATTACTATAGGAATTCAGGCTGTTCACCTATCAATGTGAGTTATCCTTTTGCAAGATTATGATTGTGTTAATACAGGTTGACAATCGAAAATATGGCCATCAAAAATCTGGTTCTTTCAGTTTTCCGGATTGAATTTCCGATTGCGTTTTCTATACAGGGACTGTAGTACACTGTTTGGCCACTAATGTTTTGATGGCGCTGTTCCGCCGAAACAGCTGTTAGGTCTTGTTTACTAAACTAAAAACATGTTGAGACGTCCCTTCAGCCTGCTCCCTGTAACTGTGATGTCTGAGGGCGCTGCAAGAGGGAGGCTAGCCTGTTTGTGGAGGTAGGTATAAAAAAAAAATCCGGAATTTTCCAAAATCCGTAACTCCACAGGTCCAGAGGTTGCCGGATTTTTGATTGTCAACCTGTACTTCCCTTTGCAAAGAATCACATGAAAGGAAATGTATGTAACTGGATGTCAACAGAGCTCCATCCCATTTACTACTCTAGGTGAACAGTTTCTTTGCAAAGGGACAGTTCACTGTGCTATGTAAAAAGCTGATATTCCTTTAGTAATTCAACTCACTGATTTATTAAAGCTCTCAAAGGCTGGAGAGGATACACTTTCATTAGTGAGGATGGGGGACCCTGCAAACCTAGAATTGATCTGGTCCAGAATTCAAAACATTTGCTAGCAAATAGCTTGAATGACTTTGAAGAAATTCATTCGAGGTTTGCTGGACCAACCAGCTTCACTGGACCAACCAGCTTCACTGATGAAAGTGTATCCTCTCGAGCCTTGGAGAGCTCCAATATATCAGGCCCATTTTCTCTATTTGTCCCAGTTATCACTACCATCAGGACAGAAAGTAGGCCAAAATTTAAAATTTTTTATTAGAACAGGATGGAATTCTCCAATAGACTCACTATTTCCGGTGACAACTATCTATGATGGGATTTCTCCGCACTTAAAGAAAGATTTCATCCTATTTTTGGTTGTGTCTTTGGGGCAGCATGTGAAGGGTATCCCTCAATGGGTACAAACCATTCCCAAATCTATTTATATTAAAAAGAAAAAAAAAATTTAGTGTCTTGTTAAGCTATGAGGGATACATCTTTAAAGCACACATTTGGGAATAACTCTTCCTGCCAATTGCTTTGTTACTTTGTAACAGAGAATAAACATTGCCAGGGTTACTGGAGGACCAAAAATAAGGAACACTGGTTTACCCTACTTTAAAGGTTTATCCTTGCTGGAAAAAGTTAAATCCATTTGACATGGGGGAGTTGCCATTTTATTGAACACACATGGACAGAAGGTAAAACACTACAGCTGTTTCTTATCATAATCATTTAAAACCAGCTCCAGAATGAAGAATAGGCGTGATCATTTTCTGCTACCTGGACTTGGACAGACTAAGCCTTTATGTAATGACCTGCTGAATTATTGCTTATGTGATGACTACATTGTAATATCACTTATTCATGTGATTTTGTTGCAAGTGAACACCTTGTGTTTACAGGATTTGAAAGTCATTACAACTTAAGTTTAAATGATATTATTGGTAACATTACCTTGCATGTTAAAGAATGTTTTTATGGTAAGTATTAATATGTAAACTTTAAGCAACATATGGTTCACTATTGTTACTGACTTCAGAATTGCAATGCAGCCATCACTCGGTATAATGTGGGTGCAAGGAGGCTGCAGAAATTCAGCAGGAGTGAGGTGTATTTTATCTTACAAAAGATAATAGGGTTTACATCCACCATAAAGTAAACCTATAACTTTATGGCTGTAATGACAAATATGTGTGCTATTCTTCAGCGAAACACTTGCTTCTAAATGATTCTCATTGCAACACCCCTGCTGTGAGCTGGGGTCCCTCAATGTTTCTTTTACAACAGCAATGTTTAAAGCATCTTAAAAGGAACATCATCTTTAAAAAAATACATAGCAATCGATTTAATTAGCTGTGTTATTATCGTAACCTTGATGTGAATCTTCTTTCTGTATACAGGTCATGCAGAAGCACAAACTGCAAACAAAATAAGTGTTTAAAGTTGATTTAGGTGGAGACAAACGTCCACATAGCCAGCTTTTATTAACAACAGCAGTAAACTATAAAACAGCAACATGCAGCCTCAGAAAAACAACTTATCAATAAACAGTTTACAACAAATAAATTAAGGCTTTTAGTTCCCCTCTGGGGCTATAATTAGTGTTCCTGAGCCAGGCACAGTCTTTTCATACTTTTTCTCCCCTGGTATTCATTCTTGGATACTCCTCAGCCTCATACAAGAACTCCTCCCTAATACTGTGTAGCTATTTTTAGATGGGCCAGTGCACAGATCATTGTGGATGAATTGTTTTCTTATTGCATGCTAGGGAAAGGAGTGTTTTGTGCTAAGACTGTTGTTCTTCAAGCACTAAGCAAAATTATGATAGTTTGATAAAAACTTCATAATTTGAGTGAAGTGTAAAGGACAAATGGGTAAATTTTAAGCTGCTAGTTTAAAACAGAAAGGCTAGCAGTTCGGACTAGCGGAACAAATCTGCACATTTACTGATCCCAGGTGCTTACTGGAAACTGTTTAGTGCCCAGGAGTAGTAACATGGTACCATTTTGGGTTTTTACAGGTGTTTGCAGACACTTGTGTAAGTGGTTGCAAAATAGTGTAGATGTTTTTTCTACTTTTTTCCACCTTTCCAGTCCTCTAGAACTTACAAATGGTAAAGCCTAAAATGCTTGGGAAAGCAGTAAAAAAAAAAAAAGGTTCTACTTTTTAGTGTACATGATCAGGCAGGTCCTTATTGAAGAAAGGGATAGGCGATGTCCCTTCTGGAATAAACCATCCTACAGGAAGAAGTTTGTCTTCCGGAAGTAAAGAAAAAGATGGCGGCGCCCTGTGAAGGAACTGGGATGGGGAGGAATATGGGTTTAGTTCCAATTTTAAACCTATGGATCAGTTAGATAAAAAAAAAAAATAGGTGAAAAAGATGAAACAATGAATTTTGCTCCAAGATGGGTAAATGCAGTTAAACAGCATTAGGGCCACTTATAAAAATGCTTGTGTGAGCCAAAAACTAAATCAGGCAATAACAGAATTCAGACGGTAGAAATTTGTTGTAACAATAAAACAGGGCTGTTTAAATACGTGTACAAATAAGCCTTTGTACATTGGAGACTGCACCCTATTCAGGCAAGATTTGTTTTTATTTGCTCATTACACAACAAAACTTTCTGTTAGTTTTACAGTTTTTGCAAAGTGCAAAAGATAGCAAAAAAAACAAAAACATCCCGGTTCACCTCACATGAAGCCAACAAATAACCATAAAATCTCTAATAAACTATATATTATTAGTTTCTCTGCATGCCGCAGAGCAAACATCAAGGCCAACAAGAACATGGACAACAGTAAACATGAGGATAAAAACTTGAGGAATGAACTTACCTGAGGCTGCCAATGAACCAAAGGTCCTAACCTCATGGGATGCCATTAATAGTAGAGTGAGATCATTATGAAACCCCCTTGTGCCACTGCATACACCAGTCAAATAGAACAGAAAAATATTGGTTCACTCAATCAGCACATGAGTTTGTAGAGCAATTAGTCAAACACAACAAATGATAACACGTGGCCTAACTCACATGAAGCCAGCAGATAACCACAACACTCTCAATAAACCAGTGATTGTTAGATTTGTGCTTTTAGTATTCACCATTAGCCCAAGATTCCCTAACGATGGATATGTGGAGCTAACAATCTCTGTGAATTCCTCACATGCAGATAAATAGTTTGAATGAACTACTATTTTTCCAAGGATCCTAAAGATCCAACTATTTGAAACCTGAGCTATATTTCTCCTCTGCAACTGGAAAAATATACCTTTTTTTCAGTGGCTGCATTCACTGACCCCAAGTACATTTAATGAGGTTGAAGGTTCCAAGTTCCAGTACACATTGGCTTTGTTTAATGTGTATATTTCAAAAAATGGGTAGAGTCTGTCTTACCTCTAGGAATCCACAAGCCCAAAGCCCCTATTGCATTGTGGTGTGGTCCCCTATTATCACAACCTACCTTTCACTGCCTATTTTACTCCAAGTCATTGAAATCAACAGTGCTGTCATTACCTTTTTGTTTCGTTACCAGTGCTCACTGACTCTGACCCATGCTAATGTTCTCTAACACATAACATTCTTATCAGGATTCTGTCCTTTATTAGAGTGTTTCCTATGGTCAGTAAGAAAAGGGCGATTCCACTATATATGGGATATTCTCCCGTTGATGCAGGACTCTGAGGCAGTCAACATAAAGACTGTAAATACTTAAAAATATTTAGCATACTGAAAAAGGAAAAAATTGGATTAAATGGTCAGCCCATTTGAAGGTCTGTTGCAGGTACAGGTAGAACCCTAATGAAATCAGTCACCCTTTTGGTTTCTTGGATCTTCTAAAATTTATGCCTAGTGCTTACATTTACTTTTGTATGCACTGACTTCTCGTTTTCTATCCTCTCTACTGCAAAAAAACTAATAAAGAAACTTCCTTGTGACCCAAGGGTTGCACAAACCCAAGACAATACCATCTTATCAACAACGCTTCAAACTAGTGGTTTAATCCTCCTTTGTCCAACCATCAAACACTAGAATATGAATTTTAAGTGAAGTGAACCCCATCTACATCAAATAATTCATACCCTTTTAACGCAGAAACAGCATTATATAGTTATGGCTACATATTTTAAACTCAAGATGTGGGTGTTATGTTAGAATTAGTCTTTTTTCCTTTTTAGTCCTGCTATATATATTTCCAATATGCTATTGTGGCTCTCATTTTGTTCCCCCTTTGCCCCTCACAGACTCCCCAAATATCTTGGGCTTCTTGAGAGATAAACGGACGAGTGGCCATGAAACTTTGCTGACCCCTGCAGTAGGTCAAA
Source organism: Pyxicephalus adspersus (assembly GCF_032062135.1). Taxonomy (NCBI): domain Eukaryota; kingdom Metazoa; phylum Chordata; class Amphibia; order Anura; family Pyxicephalidae; genus Pyxicephalus; species Pyxicephalus adspersus. Next base: position 44,085,101 of record NC_092871.1, read on the forward strand.
TGAGCTGAGTTTTCGCTGATGAAATGTGATGGCCAACAAATTAATATGTTTTTTGAGTTAATACCCTAGGATAAAATCCCCAAATTCTTGGAAGGGGTGTGATATTTAAAATGAATTGCTTGGGGGGTCCCATGAATATATATAAATATATTTTTTCTATGAGGCACACCCCACCAATATTGATTTTAAATATAACCTGTTGTTTTTCATAGTAAACCAGAGGGCACATTTTGGCCATTAGTAGTTCTGCATATATCAGTGATATGTGTGTTATATGGGTGTTCTACCTAAAATTGGAATGCAGCCACAATATTCCTCATCAACACACCCCCTCCTGCATAGCATGCCAAGGAATATTTGAATAGAGTAAGATAAAGTATTTTGTTCAATTCAGCCCTTATCTCCCTGAATCATGTCACTCATCCCTTTAACTACTAATAGGAAGTATCATAAAAGCAAAACTTTCTATTAGTAAATGTACCTACAATCAGTCAATGATATAAGATGTCGCTTGCTCCAGGGCACATTAGTGACTTTTCTTTTTTGGTATTATTTATTTTTTTTTTTCACTTATCTATCCAAACAGATCACTTTTATGGGCCTTGTAATAACTGTACAGTAAACAATTTCGGAAACCATAAATAAAGTGAAATCAAGCTTTAGCAAAGTTTGGGCAGGGGAATCTTTATTCTTGTTTTTTTTTGTCTTTAGTTTACTGGTTGATAATATGCATTAAATTGCATATGTAATACAAATACCAATATCCCAGTAGTTTGACATATTGCTTAGTACATTTTATGATTCCAGTTTTAAATAAACATGATAGCAGATTCAAACTATACTTCTTTAATGTGAACAGGACTGCAATAATATTTTCACCAACCCAATCAATCACATGGGTTTTCCCAGGGAAATTTCCCAATTCTATTTTTAGTTTTAAAAATGTTGATACAATTGGGCTACTGAATGAGAGTGAACCTCATACAAGACTTGTTCAATCCATGTGCAACTATTGTTTTGGCTGTAAAACTCCCAGGCAGAACACAAGAATGACACAAGGGACTAATGCATTCCCCACATTCCAGTGTGCCTTGGCTCATAGTCAGTTGGATGCTGTAATATGCTTTCTCATCTAGTGCTGGATCAGCTCTGTATGTGTGGAAAAATGAAGTGAGCACAGCACAAATTAATTTACATGCTACAATTTCCGTGCCTGTAAGAAGAACTGTACTCACTTTGCAGGAAATGTAAGCAGTTGTACTAAATATGTCTTGCACGTCCAAGTAGAAGTTGGCAGGCTGCATGCATGGAATGTACAAGAGAACAATTAAACTTAACTTCAGCATCACCTTTAGTCTTGTAGATCATTCTACAGTAAGTCCTAGGGCTTTATTATATAAAGCAGGGAAGACATTTAAATATTCCATGGTGGAGAAACTTCCATGACCACGTGTTTCAATGGCAGTAACTGATTCTCCACCAGGGAATGTTTGAGGGAATGTCAGGTTCTCTGCTTTATAAATAGAGCCCCTGAAGTCCTAAATACACGAACACATACACAAAAAAAAACACTCCTTAGAAGCTTATCAAAAATGTATCAACTAAACCTTTACACTTAGTATCCTGCTGTTAAGTTATTTTGGTTAAGGGATCCTGTTACAATTATATCTTGGTGAACCTGGCGCCTGTATGCAATGCTATTGGAAATATGGGCACAGCCTGGGGTTGCCCTGTGTCCCTGGAAGGTCAGCTCTATGTCTGGGACTGGTGCTGAGAGCACTAAGATTTCATAAAATCTGTCAGGGTCTAACTAAACATTAGCCCCAGGCTGCCTAGGCCTCACGTAGTCACACATGCTGCTCCTTAACATGAAAAGGTTCTTAGGAAAAAACAAGTTTATCTTACATGGCTTTGCTACCATGCCTCGTACTGATCTGTTTAGTTTCAACACATTCATTCTTATAGACAGCAAGCTCTACCTGCTTATTTGAAGAAAAAAAATACCATCAAAAAGCTGAAAAACAGATGGTTTCTTGTATGATAGATACTTCTTTTAAACTATCTTTAAAGTGGCTCACTCACCAAAAATAAAGCAATGTCCATCAGATGTGTTCATCTGTCAGCACGTTTCAGGATTTTATGTCTCTGTACATAGAAGCAATATGTTTAATAACTTGCATTGAAAGAATGAAGAGCCAACAGAGGAAAGGAGTCTTCCCTGATGTAATGATATATACTCAACATATTTAAAAAGCAGCTGTTCTAGACAACCCCTTCAATGAAGTGTATCAGTAATTACATAAGGAACGCAATCATTGCGTTACACAAACAATGTATTGTTAATTAGACATGGAAACCAACTGTTAAAAGGTACAATTTCAACAATCTGGAAAACGATTACAAGCAATGCCTGTCACGTTTAGGAACCTTCAACGGGTGCACTGAAAATCTTTATTGCTTTAGGCATTTGGTATTATGTCTTGATACAACCATTGAACTGTTGTGCGGGCTCCTCCCCTGTACTAATACTGCTGCTTCTCAAATTGGGCCTGATTTATTAAAACTCCCGAAGACTGGAGATGATTGACTATCATGGGAGAACCTGGGTTATCCTACAAACCTGGAGTGGACTTATCCAAATGGATTACCCAGGTTCTCCCATGATAGTCTATCTTCTCCAGTCTTTGTGAGATTTAGTAAATCAGGCCCAGTGTGTATAAGAAACTGTAGCAAGTCATTAGCTGTAGCTAACTAAAGTATGTCCAGCAGGACCTAGTAGAACCATTGCTGCTGCAACCCTATAATTTGATGGATTTTAGTTCATTCAATCATGGAGATTGAAGATTACTTTTCCCACTAGCCAATATTTTTCCTAGCACTTTTGATAGCAAAGGAGTCCCCAGCGAGAGCAAGATAACCAGCGATGGTCCACGGCTCTGGCAGGTGCACACCCCAGTGGGGTCAGGAGAAAGACCTCACTGGGGGGGGGGGGGGCACCAGCCAGAGCCGCAGACTATGTCTCCCAAAAACATCCCAGGCTCAGGGCAGTGGGCGGGTTGTGTCTCTAAACTCTCCTGTCGCAGGTCTGAGTGAGCGGGTTCTGGCATCATGACGTCACTCTGGGGGAAGTTTGTTTACTCTTGAGTGGCACAGGATGCATGCAAAGTCCCTATATTCAGTGGTCTGCGAGCTGCAAAAGGTTGGGGATCATTGTGATAGAGGATAGGGGAACCATGTAAGACAAAATAATAGCATATGAAACATTAGCTCGAAACCCAATGGTCACATGATGATATGACCATACCTAATGGATCACCTAGAAATTCCCAGTGTATGTACTTTTGTACATTTTGAAAAATTTGATCACGTTCACCAGCACGTTGATGCTTAGGATTTTTATTATCTTTGCATTTACAGTTACAAAAAATATAAACGTATTGGCATCATCACCTTCATTCAGAATGCAGTAAATCAGGAAGTCATAAACATGTACTTGAAGTTCACTGAGTGATCTTCTTAGCTGTGTGGGGAGTCAGATTCAAAAACAAAGGTGGCAGTACAGTACAGTACAAATCCTTTTCTCAACAATTGACATATTTATTTCAGCTATTTACTAAGGTTTAATTTCTAGAGTTCCACTTTAAACAATCAACACCTTAAGTGAAGTTCTTTGTAGATTAACTATGTCCCATGATGGGTAAGGTAAAGAAAGAAATTGCCATAATTCTGGGAACAAAGAGTTTCTTGTCTGCAGTAAGATCTGACTAAGGCTCCAAGGCCAGGGTCTACAAAGTTGTCTGATAGCAAAGGCAAATCTACATAGAGCCCTTTCTTAGCAGCACTGCCAGTACAAGAAAGCTTTGTCTTCAAATTTCATTTCTTGATGGTGATTTCATGTATTATTACTTTTCAAGAGGAACTGTCAATACAAGACATTGGACAATTCTGTGCCCTTGAATTGTATTGTAGTTTAACAAATTAATGACCATGGAAGATGGTGTGTTTTTCCTATTCATAATACATAACTCAATAAATACTGTACTAGGTCTGTCAGCATGTTTTTTTTTTTATTATTTAATATGCATTTTTGTAGAAACAGTAACCCGTATTGTGTTGTCTATGACGTAGTTCACCTTGTTGAATGCAAAACTGCTGAACTGTATCATTACAGTATGTTTTCAAGGGATTTCATATCATCAGATTATAAACCAACTTCACATGGTTGTGGGAACTCATCTGGAACATGGATTACATTTTGGACAGCTGTGGGATGTGGTTAGCTTAGTCATCATTAAAACAACAGTAAAGGCATTATAAGCTGTAGAGGTTTAAACTCATTAAAGACTGCAGTAGTCATGGTTGGGGTAATGGCATTGGTTACTAATTATAATCAATGTACCATTTCTTCTGTTAGTTGTAGCACTGGAGTGATCCTATCCCTGATGCACATTGATCTCTGCCCTGTGCTGACCCCTGCAGTAATGTTAAAAGGGATTCACCACAGTTCAGCCCCATTTAAAAACTGCTATCATTGACCTCCATAGTTACTGCAAAACCGCAGGAAGGTAACAGTTTTGTCATATTGAAGATGACAGATTTTCTTTAAAAAGCACATTAGTGTGTGTTCTTGAGTGCTTTTTAGCTCCAAATGGTCTGTCATTTTTGCTCCTTGTGGCCAAAGGAGAATTACAGACTTTATTAAATAAATTGCTAGGGTTGCATGGATGGTTCAATGGCTAGCACACATGCCTTTGGTACCTAGGCACTGGGACCTAGGTCCTAATCCTAGCAAGACACTGTGCGGATTTCTTCTGGGCACTCTAATTTACACTAAATCCCAAAAACATTCAGTTGGGTTAATTGGCTCCCCTCAAGTTGACCTTGGTGTGTGTGGAAAATTAGCCGTGCAACGCCAAGTTGGGATATGGATGTGTGACAATTATAATAATAATTAAAAAAAAATGCTGCAGGCAGAAATTGCATTTACATATACTTCAAACAGCCTATAAAACACCCTGTCAACTGGTAGGCTTTCCAGATTGATAGAAGTCAACACATAAAGGCAGGGTTAATGTCTTGCAGCTTAGGCCCACCTCCATGAACTTTTATTAGTTCATCATTATAATGTACTACCTTACTAGAAAACCTTAGTAAAAAAATAAAAGAATGTTCTGAAATATTGAATTTGAAACTGAATTACCACGTCATTGGGATTTGCTAAGCTTCTGCAAATGTATGCAGAGACCTATGGATTGCTGCACTTTGTATCAGCATAGAACAGCAGGTTTTATTTTTTTGGTCTTTAATGAAAGAGTCTGTTTAAAGACAAAGACTCACAGCTATTACAAAAATAGGCTGTGTTTAGTAACCCACAGCAACCAACAGTTCTGTATAGTTACAGCAGAAAATGGTTTGCTACAATGGGTTAGAACACTTGGATTTTTACAAGAAGTCCTGTAAACAAAGACTATTGTGTTTGTGCATAATATGTTGTAATAATTAGAGAGATCATTTAAAGCCATGGTCCCTAACCAGTGTTTACTTGACTACATCTGGATTTTAGCTTTTAGCAGTTAATACAAGTGTAGTTCTTTATTAGGTAAGGTTTTATGAAAATATTTAAAATATTTTATAATATCTGAAGGGACCACAGATATTAAGTATCTAATATGCTCTAAATCATGAGTGACAGTGTAAAGGAACATGATTTCAGATTTACATAGGAAGCCTGAATGCTGTTGAGGGGCCTAAACCTACATTACATTTTCTACTGTAAAGCAATATAAACACTTGTATACAGTGACTTCATGTTTATTTTTTCTTTACATTTTATTACTTTGATTGTAACACATTGCAAATGAGGAGATTGCCAAGAAAATGTAAATAGCTACATAAAATGAGATTAGGAGAACCTGTAATTATGAAAATATGAACCATCTCTGGACTTGTTTTTGAAGCTCCTTGCTCTGTAATCTTTATCTTTGCTTTACTACCTATTAATTCACAAATGAGAAAAAACACGCAGGTATGATTATTTATTTGTATCCTTGGTCCATAGCCACAAATATGTATTTTCAAAAACAAGCAGGCAATTGCAGCTTTCATATTTCTGCCCTGGGAGGTTGTATTATTACAGCTAATAATGTAATTATGTGTTAGTAAAGGACTTAGTTAAAATCAAACAAAGCAAATGCCAGCAAAGAGTTAAAGACCATGCTAATATACACGGGTTCCCACCTAAAATCATCTATATAGCTTAAATGTGGAAAACAATAATAATAAGGTTTTGTTTAAGGGAAAAAAAAGTTAAAGTGCTGTTCATTACCACTTTGTTTTATATTTTTATGTCCACGTGTCCCAGCTGTGAGATCTTGATAAATGGATCTCTTTGTGGCTCATAACTCCCAGGACCTGTTCTGGCTCTGTACAATATCTTCGAAGTCTCACTATTGTGACCCCGAGACAGAGAACAATTCTAGCGTGCTTGTGCAAAAACCCTGAGCACTTCCTTTGCTGCATCTTTCCCACACTAAGCAGAAACACAGGAAAGGCTGAGAGAAGCAAGGTGGAAATGCAAGAACCTTCAGTACAGATCCGGAGTCCCGACACTTCCTTTCTGATTCAGCTGGCATTTACTGAAAAAAATTACCCCATTGCCAGGTAGTCTTTTGCTCTCTAACAGTAATGTGTTACCAACGGATGCAATGGACTGGGTAACACAACTACTTCACTTTAATTTCACATGCTTTTGAAAAACACTGATATCGCACATATTTTCAACCACATAGACAAGTTTGGGACAGCAATGCCGACATTATCAGAATCTATCAAGCATGGTAGTTGTGCCTTAAGCTGCATTTACTTTGTGTACTTTAATTTACCAAAATTGAATTCCTTTAGTATGTATGAGTTACTGAACTTTAAGGAAGCATTTAATGGGAAAAATATGAAGGTTGCCATTGATTACATGTATGCACAGCATATTTGCACATTATGGCAGACCCCTAGCTTTGTGTTGTCCAAAGCTCCCTTTTGTCACCAGTGCTTCCATATTCATACAGTCTTCCTCCAGGTTTGAAGTATCCTGCAATCTTTTGGCAAGGTTTGGATGATATAATTTCCATGCATGTGCATAAAAAAATTTCTCATCCTTGCTCAGAATTCTACCAAGACTGCACACTGATTTCTGCATACCAGGCTCACTGAAATCTAAAAAAAGAGCTGAAGGGCCCAAAAAACTTTAGAGATAAAACTGTCTTCAGACAGCAGTCCTTAATTAGAAATTTTAGTTCCGCTTTAATACTTTTTCAGTTACCTAAAACCAAGTATGCAGAAATCTACCCCACTGATTTTTAATCATCTGATCCAGAAATAGGAGCCTGATTTGAAGTGTTTCTTCAACAGTGTAAATGCATGATTATTCTTTCTCTCAAATTATTTGGAATTCCAACTGCAAGAACACAAACATTGGCTTCTACAATATTTTCACAGATTTTATATTCAGTTGATTTGAGGTTAACTGCAGATGTGCTAAAAGAACATTTTTTTAAACAGCCATGTAATTATGCCACAAACACACACACTACAAACCAAAAGAGAACCAACATTTGACAGCTTGTCTTTTTTTATTTTAAAAGCAGTGATAGTATGTGAGCAAAACACCTTTATCTTCCTTTACATCAATTTAGATATAGTCCAGTGTCAAATGATCATATTATTGAACATAATGAAGAGAATCAGGGGAAAATATCCAACAAACCTGGACAATTACCAGTAGCTGCCAGTATAAAATGCAGGTTGAAATCTATGTTTTTCTGTTCTCTTCAACACTCCTGAGACTCACCCTCTGCACTTGGGTGACATGGACATTGTGGTATGAGATGTAGATTGTAAGCTCTTCGGGGCAGGGTCCTCTTCTCCTGTATCACTGTCTGTATTAGTCTGTCATTTGCAATCCCTATTTAATGTACAGCGCTGCGTAATATGTTGGCGCTATATAAATCCTGTTTATTAATAATAATAATAATAATAATAGTTAGGGGATCCTGTCTTTTAATACTAAGAGGTAAGTACTTTGGGTGAAGATTGATACACAGCACAGTTCTGTTTGGTAGAGTTTGGTAGAGTCAATAGGTTGTGAGTTTTTTACGGAAGTAGATCCTAATGGGAATTCTTGTATGTACACTGTAAAGAGATGTATAATATGTTATTGCTATATAAATAAGTACTCAATACTTATACAATAGGGTGATACCTATCCCTAACTAGCCCTGTTGCTGTTAAACTAGAAACATTCACGGTATGCTCCAGATGACCTGCAGTTAATCTCTGGTACTGTACTAAAGCAGCATTGGTAATATGAATATTATTCCTTGCTTGATATTTTCAACACTTGATCATATGCACTAATGTGGACTAGTATGCATTATATGTGTGGACTACTCTTTGTCTCTACCAATGGAATAAAAAATGAAATAAGAAACATCATCTTTCCATCACATAGGGCTGCTATTCCTCCCAAAGCAGTTCTTGACTTTCACCTCCAGCACAAATAAAAAGTGAATTGCACTGGCTTCTCATAAACATGTAAGGTAAAGGTTACAATGTAAGACGTGGCTACAATTGTTGTTATGTCATTAAAATTGTCATTTCATATAAAACTACATTTCTGCAAATCTAAAGAGCTAAATCCACAGAGGGCAGAGGTCAGTTCTGATTTTAAAGTGATGACCCAAGTAGTACTCTCTAGTGAAATTAAAACTGGATGTATCTATTTATAGGACAGTGTACATACATATGTACAGCCCCTCAACTAATACATTTTAAAGGGGAATGATAGTGTTTCTTCCACTCAAACCACCTGCAACAAATGTTTATCATTGAACCGAATGACTCTATTTATTATCCTTTATTTGACATGCAGTAGGAGGCAATATGGTTGCTGCCCTTGCCCCTCTTGCAAATACCTAACAATGCTTATGCAGGTGTTTTTACATGGGGTTACAATAGGAATAAAAAAGAGAAAAAAGGAACCGCTCAGCCAGGCATTTGCAGATTCCTGCAAACACCTGCAGGTATTGCTCCTTGGCATCTAGTGCTGCCTTGGGGCATAAATATTGCAGTCAAACAATACTAGTCTGAACTTAGCTTAAGTCTTCTATGTTGTTTTTTACTAGTAATTAATATTTAGAGATAAAAAAACTGTTGCAATAAGATACTGGCAACACAGGGAGTGTCATTGCTTTTAATGTATCAGGCAACTCACAGACCTAATTTGTGCAAATAAACAGTATAGCACAACTGCTGTATAGCACTGCAAAGCAAGAAAAAAAAATTTGAGAGAATAATGGGCAACTATGGCTACTCCTGAATACTGTACATATGAAAATAAAGACTATATAGTTTTTATAGGTATACAAAGTTTTTACATTTTTTGTTAGTAATTGCATATACTAATAATATATTTTTTTAGCTGATCTCTTTTAAATGTATATTAAAAAAAAAATAGTTCTGCATTCCCTTTCATTTAGTTATTTAATTTCATTCATCAGAAAAGCTGAGCACAGCAAAGTGTAAATTAAATTTTACTATCTTAGCTGATGTTCAGAGATTTCAGTTAAACATTGACAGAAGCAATACAAATAAAGTTTTATTGATGACTTGCATGAAAGTACATGCCAGCTTATGAATCTTTCTTGAATATGGTGGGGAAATATAGCTGTATATAAAATATGTTTTCCCATCAGGTGCTTGCTTCTTTTGCTCCTAGCTCTAATTCACTGAGGTGCATTGTGGGTGAGAATTACAAGCCAAGACAAGTTGGCTCCATCACGTCCACTATTAGATCCCAAATAAAACTGACAGACAAAAAACAACATGTAGTACTCTATAAATATGCTGTTGTTGGCAAAATGTAGTGAACAGCACTGCTTCATGTATTTCTACTTGGTTTGTTTCGTTATGATATCAAAAGAGAACAAGTCTGAGAAGCAGACTTTATTCCCCTGGACATATACATGCATATTAGTCCAATTAACAAATAATTATATTTTTTATAAATATTAATATCCTTGATTCCTATAGTGGGTGATTCTTTATCGATCAGACTAATCCTTATTCCGGTATTTATGGGAATCAGAAATCATGAGTTAGCAATGCTTCTGACTTAATCACAGCTAAAGTAATTTTAAAATGTAGTTAATTAATATAAAATAAAAGCTTAAGATCTGCTAAAAGTTATATGTGGTGTCTGAAGGGCTGAATCCATCCCTAATTTCTCTTACACTTTAAATACTCAAACAATAAGATCTCCCTGTCAATATTGTGCCTATTCATCCAGAGTCTTCCTGTCTTTGTTTTCATGTACCTCCTGTTGCATCCCCTATAATGTAAAATAAATGATAAATCCACATAATGGGAATGCCTAACAATGACCCCAGCAGATGTACAGACCCAGAAACAGTGATAAATTAGGTCATATTGAAATTGTCAGATTAAAATTTTTTGCGGCCACCAAAAACTTAAACATCAGTGTGGGCCGACCCTATACGCTGTGATTTCTTATCAGACAGCTAATATCTTAAAACATAACTGCATTCACACCCAAAGGAAGTTAAGTTGTGTGTCCCCTTGCCCTAAGCTAAAATAAACAGGCTTTCTTCTTCACAGAGGCATACAGGCACTGCTCAATGCTGCCAGCTGATAGGTATGCATCTGTGTTAATTATCTATGATCAAAAAAAGTATCAATAGCCAAGGAGAACTTTAGAATCTTTTCATATTATCATTAGATGACTACAGAGATCAATACCTCAAGCTGAATTTAGAAATAAAGATTCTGACGACGAACAATCTCTGCTATACTCCCTTTAATTCTAAATTCAAAAGCTTAACCTTTAAAAAATTCAGCAACGCCTTAATGCACACTCAGAAAGAAGTTCCATTACAATTTGCAACACTGAGAGAGATTGGCATGAATCCTGTAATATTTCAAAACACTGCTGGCTATGAAGCTCCATGAAGTGCAAGTGCTATGAAGCACTGCTACATGACAATCAGTTGATAGATATCTGGCGTATTCAACACCCCAGAGACAGGGATTATACGTTCTACTCCACGGTCCATAATACTTACTCCAGACTTGATTATTTTCTGATATCCCATGATGCCATTTCACAGGTTAGCAACTCGAGTATTGGTTCCATACCCTTCTCTGACCACGCCCCAATTATAATAGAGATCTCTGGGAGGATATATGAATGTAAACCCAGTGTTCGGAGGCTAAATAAGGCACAGCTCGAAGACCCTGAACTGACCGCAAAGATTGAGGAAGAACTTTCCTCCTTCCTTGCCAACAATGCAGGATCTACAGACAATCTACTTTATGTATGGGAAGCTCATAAATGTTATATTAGAGGTCTGTTCATACAACAGAGCTGTAGACTCAAAAGACTAACCAAACAAAGACTTGATACGCTGTTACAGGAGTTGCATCGTTTAGAAATATTGCACAACAGGCTTCCAACAATGGACCTGGAATCCCAACTACTCGTCACTCGTACACAAATTTACTCCCTGTACAGAAAAAAAGGCTAAAACACAACTTACCCGTTGCAAACGGTACTACTATGAACATGCCAACCACTGTGGTAGGGCATTGGCTAGGGCACTTAGGTCTAAGAAGGCGGCCATGTATATCTCTAAAATCAAAACCTCTTTGGGCACCCTGGCACACACCACCCCTGACATTGCTAACACCTTCCATGACTATTACAGTCTACTGTATAACTTACGAGGAGACTCTAGTGGTAGGTCATCACCCGATCGCCAGATCGCAATACAGGAATATCTCAGTGCCTCCGACTTACCGACATTGTCCTAAGACATTATAGAGATATTAGATAAACCGATAACACTGCTTGAGCTACAAGTGGCAATTCGCCGAGCCGCATCAGGGAAAGCTCCCGGTCCAGATGGTCTGACATTAGCCTACTATAAGAAATTCTTCCCAGTACTAGGCCCACATTTAGTTTTAGCGCTGAATGCGCTCACTGATGGTCACACTCTTCCTCCTGACACATTACCTACTATAAGAAATTCTTCCCAGTACTAGGCCCACATTTAGTTTTAGCGCTGAATGCGCTCACTGATGGTCACACTCTTCCTCCTGACACATTAGCGGCCCACATATCAGTGATACTCAAACCAGACAAGGACCCTCTCCTATGCTCCAATTATAGACCAATATCATTGCTTAATTGTGATTTGAAACTTTTTGCCAGCATATTAGCGCATAGGCTGACTCCAATACTGACTGATATTGTCCATCCTGACCAAAGCAGTTTTCTCCCGATGAGGGAAGCCAGGGACAACACGATCCGTACCCTGAATATTATTAACTATGCACATACTCACAACACCCCACTAATGCTCCTCTCCACTGATGCTGAGAAGGCATTTGATCGGGTGGACTGGACGTTTCTGCTCTCCACATTGACACATTTGGGTCTTCCCCCTCGTAATCTGCGCTGGATAGAAACGCTGTATTCCTCCCCCAGCGCCAGAGTACGGGTTAATGGTGAACTCTCCCACTCCTTTTGTTTTACCAATGGGACGAGACAAGGATGCCCATTATCTCCCTTGCTGTTTGTGTTGACACTGGAGCCCCTCCTACGAATAATTCGTGCCAATGGAGATATCAGGGGAGTCCAGATTGGCCCCACTGAACATAAGGTAGCTGCTTATGCGGATGACCTTTTATTTTATGTTGCAACACCGGTAACTACTTTGCCGGTTCTTATGCGAGAGCTAGACAGATATGCCTCGCTCTCTAATTACAAAATAAACCTGCAAAGTCAGAGGCACTGAGTGTTACTCTTCCCAGAAAAATTACAGAGGCCTTGGCCCCTTCTTTCCCCTTCAAGTGGTCTAACTCAGCTATCTCTTACCTGACCACACAGATTCCCGCTAATCTAACGTGAATTGTAGATCTCAATTTTATCTCAATAGCTCGATCGCTTCTTCCTCTAGAGGACTTGTGTGCAACTGGTCAACCTGTACGGGGCACACTTTCCCATGCCTATCAAATCCTGTTATCTGTATATACGCCAGAACTCCCTTAATTTGTATCCCAATGGGAAGCTGATTTGGACACTTGTTTTACTGAAACCCAGAGAGATATGTTACTTCATTTCTGTCATAAGGCGTCCATATTTGCAACAAATATCAGGAAACCAACTACAAGTTGGCCACTCGCTGGTACAGGACGGTGAAGCCGGTACAGGACGGTGAAGCCGGTGCAGGACCGGTGAAGCTTGCTAAGATTTTCCCGGGGTCGGGTAGCACCTGCTGGAGATGTGGCGACACACAGGGTACGCTACTGCATGTTTTCTGGGAATGCTCAAAATTGCAATTATATTGGAGTTTGGTAGCTAATATTATCTTAAAGCTTACAGAAGTGGATATAAGGGGCAATCCGGCCCTGGCACTTCTTCATGTTTCGGACATGTCCTGCAGGTGCTATAGTAACTCTCTCCTGAGACACCTTCAACGAACGTCCGTTCACTTTCCTGTCGTGCACATAGTTCCTCTATCGCTTAAACGATCGTATCTATTGTGTGTACAATATCTACGAATGATCGTGCCGTTATCTCTATGTGCAGGATCGGTGCTATACGATCGTTCATATATATCGTGCAGGATCGTTCGTCGTTCGTTTTCCAGCGATAATAATTGGAAGTGTGTACGTAGCTTTACACACCATTAGAACAATCTGTATAGCTAGCCTATCCAAATCCCACTGCTATTGTTATATATGTATTTGTTACTTCATAGACACATAGTACAGGATACACAGATTTAAAAAAAATTAGATGAAATAATTATCATTGACATAGAATTTTCACTGTATCAGCATATTATATGAGTCACAGTGCCCAACACTGGAGGAGGACAGCTACTTGGCAGCAAAAGATTTGCATATTGGCATTTATTAAAAAATACTAACATACTGTAAGATTTTTAGCTGTATCACAAACTATAATGTAATAATATCATTTTACATCAGCTCTGGGAAAGATTTTGGCTAGGGTCCCTTAAATGTTTATCAAACCTTAACACTATATAAATTCCATTATGAGATAGGATCAGTGCATTTCCCATTGAGCTTCAGATTGAGAGTCCTGGGATCATTGGCCCTGTGAAATATTATGGTTATCCTTTTATATTTCTAAAGTGTCTGCATATTAGGCTGTGCTATACACTGATTAATAAAAGGGGTGTGAATTGCGGACTCCAGGCAGTATCCTTCTACTCCACAGTAGAATGATACTGCCTATAAGACCCTACAACTCAGCAAATACAGGTAACCATTAAAATGATAGAGATCACCCAGTTTACATTATTTGCGTTCTATTTAATCTCCTTCAGAGAAAGCACACACAGCTCTATACAGTAGAAGTGAATCTATGTAACTGTTTTACTTTCTTCTGCTTGCATCACTTTCAAACTTTCAATACATGTTGGGATTTATTTGGTGCATGTGCAAAACTTTTTATCACTTTTTGTTATCATAAAGCTGTGTAAAGACATGAAATTTTTGTCATTGGAAAGAATCTTTTGTGATTGTTTCCAATGATAGTAGAACAAAAGACTACTGTACACTCATCAGAGCAGTTCTTTGGAGAGAGGAGTGGAGAATATTCCAGCATCACAAGCAGGTGTGTTCTAGGATCAACACATTCGAGAAGCAGTTTGTGTTAAGTCTAAGTGCAAAGTCTGAATCAAACATTTAACTACTAAGTAGATTATGCCATCTGTATGTATCTAAATGTCTAATTTTGAATTATGGCTATAGTGTGCATTTAACAGGGAAAAAATGTGCTATAATATTTCAAAAAGATCACAATTCCAGGTTCAAGAATACAGGTTCCTGGTGTGGAAAGTGAAATTGTCTTTATAATGAGTTCTTTTTATGTAATGCAGAAAAGCTCTTTGCCAAATATGCAGCTGCACAACTTGTCCTGGGTAAATGATGTCTCAGATTTACAAAGTTCTATGTATAATTTAGCAACGCCAACCAAAGACACAAAAAACTTTAATGTATGCTGTCTATTAATTGTGCAATCAGCCATAAAAATCATACATTCAGTTAATGTGCCATGGAAAAGCCACCCTGCTCATATACGTTAATCAGAAATGTATTTTGCAATGGATAATTAGTTCTGCATGCAAATAAGCATTTGGCAGCATATGGAAGAAAATAACAGGTTTATTCTTCCTTGTCTGATAAAGATAGCTACAGTAATATCTGAAGGTAGGAAACCTAACAAAATGAATACATATCATATGATGAATACCAATAATGTCTCCCTAAGATAAGTGAGCAATGGTTTCTTCCCAGTAAATTTCACTCTCATTATCAGTGAAATAATGCATTGCTTCCACAGACCTACCATAAAGCACACTTGACCTGTGCTTGTGAAGGTTTATGGAGTATCCAGGCTGTTTAAAGCATTAAGCCCTTATGTTTTAGCCAATAAATAAGCATAAGGTTTGACAGCCGATAAGACCTTAACCCACCTAGTCACTGCAGTCTGCTTTTTTTTTCATGGTGAATTATATTCACATACTCTATTTTTCTTTCTTGTACATGTATATGGAAATTCTTGGTGATAAATCAAACAATTCAGCACCGTTGCATAATCATTATTACCTCTCTTTCTTTAAAGTGCCAAGTTCAAAACATTCAACACAAATGAGTATAACTTGTATATCTTTGTACTATAATGATTTTCATGCCATGATAACAATACAGCCTAATGATAAATGCAACAAGATGTCCATCCCTCCCTAGACACAGTATGTCACCATTACTAAAATTACTTTTTTTCATGAACATCATTTCATAAGAATTACTTCTTAAATCTGCTCATACGCTATCATTCAGAAGACAATGTTATTGTACAAGCATGATTTCTGAAATTATTTTAGGGATAACATTACTAACTTCCACTCATTTAAAAGAGCACTCAAAACACACTTTTTCAAACTTGCCTACCCATCTTCTTCTTTCTTTTGAAACCCTCACTATTTCCCTCTACTACATATCTCCCATCCTATTGTGTGGTAATTCCCCCACCTCCTAGATTGTAAGCTCTTCGGGGCAGGGTCCTCTCCCCCTATTTCACTGTGTTTATTTGTCTGTAATTTGCAACCCCTATTTATTGTACAGTGCTGCGTAATATGTTGGCGCTAAATAAATCCTGTTTATCATTAATATTAATAATATTAATATTATTAATAAAAGTAATATTATTAATAATAATCACATTAGAATTTTCATTAGATTTGATTGAAATGAAAGCACTTTCAGAAGCAGAGTTCTGCAGTGATAGCTTCCATATGCAATCAGAACAGGATTAGTGAAAATATATAATAACCAAATGTGACAATGTAGTACAGGCATACAGTTCAACCACATATAAGCTACCGGTATGTAAACACCTGACGGTCACACCTCTATGAGGTTGTCCCCCTAAATTGTTGTTGCTATAACAGCCTCCAATCGTCAAGGAATGATTTCCACAGGAGTTTCCGTATAAATGTATTCCCATGAAGCCAAAAGGCATTTATGAGGTCAGGTAATGATGATGGACAGATGACCTGGCTCACAATCATCTTTTAAGCTCAACAATTTAGCATATTTGTACAGTGCATGGTCTTATTTTACTGAGGATTCAATGTAAATGCAAGATTTTCCTTGACAACAATCCACATATGTGGTACAAATAACTTATTCAATCAAGTAAGTAAAACAATCCAATGTCATGACAATATTATTTGAATGAAATTATAAATAACAGATCATTTGATTCAAAATATGAAGGGTATATTTCAACACAGGACAACGATTATTGTATGTTTCAGCAATTACTTCTATGCAGATTTAAAAGTGAATGCAATTGCTGGGAGGATAATGAGACCAATGCTAAGGCACATATAAAAGTTAACATACATTTATGAGTGACTAATACTCTTCAGACTGGGAGACATCATAGAGCTAGAAGCATTCATGGTATAAAACAACTTACATTTTCTGTATTCTTGCAAGCAGAATTCTTGGACAGAGTAATCAACTAGCATTATGTTTCCAAATTTCTAATGATGCTATTAAAGTGTGTGTAAGTGTACTTATAGTGTATGTGAACCTTGACAAGGATTGTCTTTTATTTGCTCCCTTTTGTTCTGTTTATTATACCGTTAAAATGTTTTGTTATATCATTTTGATAAGTGCAACAATCACAGACAGATATTTCATGAGCTGATCACTTTCTTTGCTCTTTGCCTTCTTATCAGTTAGCATAGTTCCCAGCTCTCTCTGTGGACTACAGAACACATTTCACTAAATTATAAAGAATGAAAGGGAATAATCTGTTATGTAGCCCAAAATCAGTTATGTGCTTGGGTACAATGCTGTTCTGCCAGAGATAAAATACAATGTTAGAACCTTGTCATTTTATATTACTCTAAGGACTCTAATAAGAAAACAGGGGACCTGATATTCCATCAAACATTCCCTGGTAAGGCTATTAAACACATAGACCTGGAAGATTCCCACCAGGGGATTGGTGGGATTGTTAGATTCACTGCTTTATAAATACTATTTCAGTTCTTGAGTTTATAAAAGCTTTTTTCCAATTGAATTAAAGATAAGTCCTCTGTATGCAATCTAATGTCTGATCAGAACACAGGAGCACTGCACTTTGTATAAGAAACTCAGCAGAATCAAACAGTTTATCACCTACACATGCAATCTTTTTGTGATTTTAATAGAAACTGTTTGTAGTAAGTTGTATTGATTTTATAAGTTTATTGATGTGAAAGTTGTTTAAAACTGTGAAAACTGCCATGTGTATATACAATATATATATATATATATATATATATATATTATATATATTGTATATATATATATATATATATATATATACACACACACACACACACACACACACACACAGAAAATGCTGTGTGTCTATGTACTTCAGTGATAAATACAAGCTATCACACAGAGAGATGACCCGCTTGCAAAGTACATATGCAGAATTCAATTTCAGGACATACAGCGATTTCCAAGAGTACAAGCCGGAGATTGCGCCCTCTGGTGGTACATACTGCACAACGTTTTAAAAAATAGTAACACTAATTGAAAACATGTCCAAAATAAAGACAACATAAATATCCCAGCCAAACAATTACAATCACACATTCTTGAAATAGCTTTATTCATAAAGGAAACATATATGATGTTATAATGATGCAAGGCTGTGTGAAGGTCAATGTAAGGGCATTAGAGTGTGTGTGAAAGTGTGGAGATCAGATAATCAAGATTAGCAATAAAACTCAGATCAATACACATATCTTACAGATGATTTGTGCCAGTCTAGAGTTTGCAGTGCAGTGCCAAGGCTGGGCAAGTCAGGAGCAATGCAGATGAGAGGTGCCAGGCTTTGAATCTAATACACTGACTTGTATTAATGTTTTGTACCTGCTCAACCTTAAACTTTCACTGCAGCTACACTAGCTGCCAGCATCTGATCTCAGCAACGCAGCCCTCTGCCAACTCCTGATGTTCCCATCTCATAAACTGGCAATCATTTCTGCCCATGTATTCCAAGCAGGTCACACAATACACCAATAAAATGAAGGTAAGTCTTATGCAGAAATAAATGTAAAAAGTCCCTATTATAACCGTTGTCATCTATACAGTATATAAGTATGTCTTCCATTTCTCATGTTTACCAATACACACATATGAGTCATGAGTTTATCCCAGGATCAGAGTATCTGATGGCTATGCTGCACTTTCAGCTGTCAGCTAGCCAATCACACAAGACAGCCACCTGCCATGGAAAACATCACATAAAGCAGCTAGCCAATCCCTACAGTCCCTACCTGTACACAAACCTGCAATCACGGCTTCTTACCTGAGCTGCCCTGAAGTCCTTGGAGGAGAGTAAAAGCCAAAGTGATAAAGTGCCTCATCCCCATGGTGCCAGGCAATGGGAGGGATAATCAGAGTGATAAGCAGCTAACAGAGAATAAGAAGTCCATAGATGTCAACATTCAGCAAGGACACTGCTGCTGCTCCCTCCTGCTGAGGAGCTCCTGGATTGAAGAGCTCAGTTCCTGGAATCCACCTTCTAGATGCAGAGTCCAGAACTCTATTCAACACCCAGCAGCTTGTACAGGCGTCAGGCAGACATTGCGATCCAGAAGTGTTGTGTCTGCCTGTTTGTAGAGGAAAGTTCCTTTTCCTTGCAGGTGCTGCTGATCAGATGTATGCAGAATAAATCACACAGCCTGCACTTCTGCACAAGTTTTTTTTTATATCTAAATATCTGCGTTGCGAATATATATATATATATATATATATTTTTTTTTGCTTTCCAGATTTCAAAGCCCCTAGGGAGAGATTGAGTTTTCACTCTAATAAAAAAGAAATGCAGGCAGCAGGAATCATGTCATTTACAAAGTACATGGCTAGTCAGGAGTGGCTGCCTTCTGGTGTCTTGTGCTGGGATGTTTGCTACAAGCTGGGATCCTTTATACAGAACTCCAGAGGAAGGAGATACGTCAGAGCAGGCAAGGAACCTCTCATGTCACCATGCCTCCAAGGCAGTTTTTCCTGGCTCTGTTCTAGCCAAAGATTGCAGATTGTGCTAAATGCCTGGGTCTTAAAGGATCTCAAGAGAAAGAATACTAGTGCTGCCCTTTTTGCCCTCACTGAGATGGATCACTGACAGGTAGATTACAGATATTCACTGGGGATGACCTGAAGGATATAACTAATACCATGCTGTACTGACCTGGAGATTGTGCACAGATCAGTATACATTTCACAATGGAAAAAAAAAGAGGAAAGATATGTTACCCAAAAAAAATATCACCAGAGGTAGAGGCTTTTAACAGAAGTCACATGCAAAGTCTCTTTTGCTAAAAAAAAAAAAAAATCCTGGCACCTGGAGGCTTATTGTTTTTTTTCCTACACTGCAAGGTGCATGCATCATGCAGCGTTAAGACTGGACCTTTATGCGGCACTGCTGCTAATAGACCCAGGGGTAGGGTACAATGTGACACGGGCGCACACACATATTGAATAACATAATTAGTAGCCATCCAATAGCCGAAGAGGATAGCAGTTGACCTGGAAAAGCCAGCTGCAAATATAGCAGAACACCAACAAAAAGGTATGTGCATACTTGCCAAATATGGCAAAAGCTCACCAACACCAGTTGGTCTCATCGGATCTGGCTTGACCCGGAGCAATTACCGTATTCATGGTATAAGCCACTGTACGCAAATGTCGCCTAGCCCCACTCCCCCCATTACACTTCTTTTTTTCTTATTTTCTTTTTCCTCGTTTTCTCCTTTTAACTACACAATGCTGAAAGTCTTGAACTGCATAGATACATTTATCTTTCATGTTTAATACGGTCCTGTTTAGAGGTAAAGACAATTTCTCTCACTGACTGATAGACCGCCCCCCCATGACAGAGCCCCCACCCTGGAGACTCCCCCCCAAGGACAGACCCTGTCCCCAGTGGACACCTATCTACGTCTCAGACAGCCCCACCACAAAGTTCAGACCTTGCCTCAATGACAGACTCAG
>NC_092871.1:44462214-44540394 GCF_032062135.1 Pyxicephalus adspersus
CTGTTCCACTGCGGCACTTCATCCTGTTTAGCTCAAATTTACTTACCTGCCAGTCAAGTATAAATAATTGAAGGAACACACACAAATTTTTTTCAAATTAAATACATTGTAATACAATTACAAAATACATTGTAAA
Source organism: Pyxicephalus adspersus (assembly GCF_032062135.1). Classification (NCBI taxonomy): domain Eukaryota; kingdom Metazoa; phylum Chordata; class Amphibia; order Anura; family Pyxicephalidae; genus Pyxicephalus; species Pyxicephalus adspersus. The sequence continues at coordinate 44,462,351 of NC_092871.1, forward strand.
AATGTATAAAATGAAAAGATATAAATATTTATTTTTTTGCTAAATTTATTTATTTTTACATTTTTGGAATGCCCGCAGCTCACTTCTCGCCTCGGGAACTGTCTTGGCCACTTCGGTGCTACATCACCTCCATTTTCTCCTAAATTTCCTTTCTTCTTTATCTATCAAAACCTGTGTAGGAATAAAAAAGAATATTAGGTACACATATATTGTGAGGCCGACACATGGATATGAGACATTTCACATAAACAAGATATGAATGCTTACCAACACTTTTTGCCACCGGCCCTGACGTGCCTGTCTCAGGACTTTCTGGCTCTCCCTCTGATACTGTAATAAGAGCCAAAAAAAAATATTAAAAATTTCATCGACACATCAATTATATGCAACCTACCTCTCTGAAAGTTGGGTACATACGTGGCTCAATTTCCACCACAGACTGGAATACCTCCTCTTCTGCTGTAAACCAGTATCAACTCTGCAAAATAAAAAAAAAATACATATTTACACTATATGTAAATTAATCTACGTGTGTCATATTTATTATATCCTATTAATGTATTTATTGGTTCCAGCGGAGTTCTTTAGCCTGTTCCACTGTGGCACTTCATCCTGTTTCTTCCAGCGGAGTTCTTCATCCTTTTCCACTGCGGCACTTCATCCTGTTTCTTCCAGCGGAGTTCTTCATCCTGTTCCACTGCTGCACTTTATCCTGTTTAGTTCAAAGTTACTTACCTGTCAGTCAAGTATAATTATTTCAACACACACCAATTCTTTACCCAAAAATTATCAGAGTGTAAAAAATTTTGCAAATAAAAAAAAAATATTAACCTTTTTTACAATTTTTTTTTGATTATCCTTTTCAATGCCCGCAGCTCGCTTCTTGCCTCGCGCTTCGTCTGGCCCACCTCTTTCCATCGCTGCTCCAATGCCTCCAGTTTGGACAGGATTTCTTCCTTTGTAGAAACTGTGTGTCGTTATCTGTATGTACAGGATCGGTGCTATACGATCGTTCGTAGATATCGTGCAGGATCGTTCGTCGTTCGTTTACCAACGATAATTATTGGAAGTGTGTACGTAGCTTTAGCCTTCTATACTCCCCTGTCCAGAGGCCCCTTCAAACCCTCCTCCTTCCTCCGGCCTCCTTACTTGAACTTTTAACCCCCAACGCTCAGCCTCCTCTACTCCTCCTGTCATGAGGCCCTTCGCCCATCTTATTGCTTCAGGCCTGCTTTATTAGAACCAAAGTCTCAGAAAGTATATATAAGAGAAAACAATATACATAAATAAACAAAAATCTGTCTGTCTCTCATTCCCACTTTCTTTTGTCTCTGATTTATATCACTACAGCAGGTGCACACTAGAATAAAAGGAAAGCTCAGTGTGCATTTTATATTAGATATATGAAGGAACCAATCTGGTTACTAGAGGTAGTGAGACAAGACTTCCATTATAGTTCATACAATGGAAATGTAAAACTTCTTTACAAACAAATGCAATATACAGGGCTCTAGCAGCCTTTTGTTGCCTCTGGATGGTTTCTGTATTAGCTATTTCCAAGACAATACTTTGCCAAGGTCTCTCTGCTAGAAGATTGCCAGTCTGGTTGCTAGTCACTAGAGATAATCCTGGGAATGCTCTTCAGACACATTTAGAAGCAGTGGCATGGTTCCATTGCTCATGGCTTTTTTAAGCTGCACTGACTAGTTGTGAGTCCACCATAGGGGCAGTTTCTTTCCTCTAAATTGTTCAGCAATGGTATTTGACACTTGCCACTCATATATCCATGTCTTCTAGACTTTTTTCTCTTTCTTACAGGGGTTTGTCATAGAGGTTGTAAGCTTTTTGCTGCCCTCTCTTATATGGTGTATGATTGATCAAAGTGTGTTAAATGAGTAAATTGTCACAGCTAAGGGGGATTATGTAAGGAGGACAGTTTTATACAAATTTTACCTACTGGAGTTATCTTTTGAAGGGTGTTTATTTACAGTAAAAGATTCCTTTTACATATATTGCCAGCTTGCACTAAAGCCACTTTTCCTTTACTCTTCCCTTTACAGACCTTTGTTTTATTGGTCAAAATATGTAGGACAAATATGTTTTTAAAATGGACCTAAACTAAAATTTTTTAGAGGGTAGACAACCCTTTTATATAAAGTTAAAATATTATTTTTTTTAAATAAAAGGGTGAAGCACCTCCCCTTTCTTTCTTGATTGCCACTGCAATATGCAGTGCCTCCCACATTTCCTAAGAAACGTATTCCAGGATGCTCCATCTCACGCATGTGCAAAAGGGGCATTTCCCTACATTGAGGGGAAAGAGATGCCGATCTCACGCATGTGCAGTTAGATAGGCACTCATTTTTTTCCCTTTACAGCAGGCTACATCACTCGATCTCACCCCTGCGCAGTGGGAGATCAGGTGATGTAGCCAGAAGAAGGAAGAAGTCGGGAGGATGGCAGTATCTGGCGCTTTCTCTGGGGTGGGGAGAATTCCAGGATGGAATGTGACCCAATTGAGAACCTCTCCAGTGCAATTGAGGGATATGTGGAATTAAAGGTAAGTGTGATTTTTTTTATTTTCAGTTCTGCTTTAATGATGCCATATACGCAGATCATATACTTAAAAAAACATAAACAAACTGGAACAATGAAAGGCAATACAGGTCCTTGCATATGTGGTCTAAATGTGCTTAGAGCAAGCAAAACACATGCCTTGATGTTAGATGGGTGCTTATAAGGCAGGGCTGTCTAACTCCAGTCCTTGAGGGTCACAAACCAGTCAGGTTCTCCATATATTTTCTTTTTTTTTTAAACTTTAATATTATTATTATTATTATTATTTTTTTTTAAACTGTTTTTAATAATTTTCATTTGTACATATACAACCAAACATCTTTAACCAGTAGGAAAACCAAACATACAAGGGGAAGGAGGGGGGGACACTCATAACGTTTTAGTCAACAAAAAACAATCACATAATCAGCCAGGTATATTTGTGATATATCACGTGGTATATCAGCCAGGTATATTTGTGATGTACCATGTGGAGTATTGGAACAGTTTGAGAATCGATTTACTTTCCGAGTACGTAAAGTATAAAGTGGTACCACTGTTGCCAAAAGCGAGTTATGGAGTCATCGCCTTGTAGTTGAGCATCCAACATCTCTCTGTGAATCAAGACTTTTAGGGAAGAGAGGACTTGTTCCAATGTGGGTGGAAGAGGTTGTATCCAATTGTGCATAATTGCACGCCTGGCTGCTAAAAGGCAAATATTAGTCCATGTCCGTATAGGGCCTACATTGCGTGGTATAGTGTCCATGGCTTTACCATCCCAGGAACCAAACAGCAGCAGGGAGGGAGTATTTGGGATTGGATGACCAGTAAAATTGGATATTAATGTAAGTATTTGATGCAAGAAGCAGGTAATATTTGGACAGAACCATAAGCGGTGTGATAAAGAGGCATTATTACAATTGCATTTAGGACATTGAAAATGCCATTGCTTGGGTTGCGGGGTAGATGTTGAAGGCCTAACCACTTTAAAGGCCCTATGTAGTAGCATAAATTGGGATTCCCTCCATACCTCATTATTTATACTCCTCCTAACCGTTAGGTAACCCTGTATAGCACTATCCACTATGTCTGGATCTGGAAAATCCTTTTGCCACATTTTCACATTGGAAACTGATAAGGGTTTTATATTATTAGGCAGCATGTATGCGTGTATATTAGAGATATTTGGAGGAGACAGTGACAAGAGCTTGTCAAAGCCATTAGGGCGAAACAGCTCTGCATTGTGTAGCACCAAAGATTTAAGATAGGACATAGCCTGGTTGTAGTACAATGGATGAAGTGCCCAACGTGGAATATCATACTTAACCTGTAAATCAGTAAAGGAAAGTTTAGCCAGATCTTCCATTTGGAAGAGATCTCTAAAGTATGCTAGGCCTTTGTGTTTCCATAATTTAAATGCTGCGTGTTCTTGTGCCTGCGGAAACATAGGGTTACCACAAATGGGCAGATACTGAGATAGGCGAACTGGTAGTTTGAACCGCTGTCTAGTCACCTTCCATGCAACCACCGTATCTCTAATTAATATATTATGTCGCAGAAAAGCCGGAATTAAAGAAAACTTACAATGGAGTAGAGCACAGAGGTCCCAGGGATATGACATTCTAGACGTACATTGGAGCAATAAGACGTCTCCTTAAGCCAGTCTACAACATGTCTGGTCAAACAGGCCAAATTGTAAAGTCTTATATTGGGAAAGCCTATGCCTCCTTCAGTCTTGGGCAAGTACAATTTGGTCAGCGAAATTCTCGGGCGTTTGCCTGTCCACAGAAATTTCGTAAAAGCCCTATTGAGAGCATTAACATCAACATGGGTCAGTAGAAGAGGTAATGTCTGCATGGGATAGAGCAATTTTGAGAAAGACATCATCTTCACTAGGTGGCATTGGCCTAGGAATGACAAGGGCAATTGCTCCTACATTCTCAACTCTTTTTGTATTTTGGTTATCAAGGGCGGGTAATTTAATGTGTATAAAGGTGATGGCAGACAGCCAATGCGAAGTCCCAGATACACTATAGAGTGCGTTGCCACTTTAAACGGCACATGTGCCCTCCAGCTCTCCACAACCTCCGCAGACCTGGCCAGAGATAATATCTCACTTTTTTCAAAATTTATTTTCAGCTCTGAAAAACTTTCAAAAGTACGAAACACAGTTTGGATAGTTTTACTATCAAGTCTGGGATTAGATGTAAAGATCAAGATGTCGTCTGCGAAAAAAGCAGTTCGTAATTCAGTAGTATGAACCGGTATGCCGTGTAAAAAAGGGGTATTATCTAGGTGTCTAACCAACGGCTCCAGTGCAAGGTTAAACAGGAGAAGGGATAAAGGGCACCAATGTCTAGTCCCTCTATGGAGGGCAATGGGATTGAATAAAAATCCGGGTGTATGTATATTGGCTATTGGAGACGCATACATGGCCCCCAGTAATTTAGGGAATTAACCCCCTAAGTCCAATATGTCTACGTACCGTAAAAAGCCATGGTATGTTTACCGTGTCAAAAGCTTTGTGCGCATCTATCGCAACAATAGCCAAGTCTAGGTCAGGTTGTCCTTTCACAATCTCCAATGCCACCAATACTTTTCTAATATTAGTCACTGCTCCTCTGCCTTGAACAAAACCCACTTGGGAAGGGGAAATATTAGATGGTGGTAATTTAGCCAGTCTATCTGCAAGAATTTTGGACAATATTTTCGCATCCATATTCACCAGGGAAATGGGGCGGTATGATTCCGGATCACAGGGATTTTTATCTTTTTTCAAGAGAAGCTTTATGTATGCTTCTTGACCGGATCGAAAATACACACCATTGTCCCAGAGAGCAGAATAAAGTGCATGCAGATCATCCACCACCTCATCTTTCAGTAGTTTAAAAAACTCAGTGGTGAATCCGTCAGGACCTGGGGCTTTTCCATTTTTCAAGTTATTAATAGTCATCAGGATCTGTTCTTTAGTAATAGGGCCATTTAGAGCATCCATATCAGTTTGTTGTAAGTCAACATCCGACAGGAATGTTGTCCCAGCCTGAACATCCATCTCTGGGGAAGAATACAAATTCTGGAAATATTGGGCTAGGCAATGGTTCACTTCTTTAGGGGAAGTAACCATAGCACCCGTGGGTAAGCGCAGTTTTGGAATAAAGGTTGGTTTATACCCAGTGCGAACTAGGTTGGCTAACATTTTGCCTGATTTATTGCCATATTTGTGAAATTCCAGGGATCTATATTTGCACTTCAGCTGCTCATATTGGGAAAGCCAAGAGTCAAATTTACGTTTAGATTCATACCATGTTTGTTTAGTACTTGGGGTGGGGTTGTCTGTAGCGCCTGTTGTGCTGCTCTAAGCTCCTGTTGTGCAGATAAAAAGTGAGACAAAGTCGCTTTTTTCCTTTTAACCATAAAGGAGATAATTATACCTCTCAAATAGGCCTTACCTGCTTCCCAGAACAGTATGGGCTCGTTTCTATGGGCAGCATTATACTGAGCATATTCAAGCCATGCAAATGTTAATACTCCCTGGAATTCAGGGTCCTTGACCAAATAAGATGGGAAGCGCCAGGGTACATAGTCTCCCTTAGGGTATTGATCTCTCAATATAAGAGAGATAGGGGAGTGATCTGAAATTACCATCATATGAATCTCTGGTGACTCAATTCTATACATATTGGCATCTCTACAAAACAGATAATCCAAGCGAGCTTGAGCCACATGGGCTTGAGAGACAAACGTATACGCTCTAGAGGATGATACTGTCGCCAAATATCATTTAAAGACATAGCATTAGCAAAGTCTGACAACACCGAGTGAGGTGTGAGTCCATCGTTAAATGCGACCGAGCCAGAGCTCCTGTCTTCAGAGTTCACTATGACCGAATTAAAATCACTCCCTATTATTTTATAAGGGGTGGGGTCTTGAGCTAACCAGCTGGACACTTCCTGAAAGAAGGAGGATGGCGGTGATCTTGGTGCATAAATATTATATATGGACAGCTCGTGTTCATGGAGTTGTATAAATACTTTCAGAATACGTCCTGCAGAGTCACTTTGCACTTGTGTTTTAACCTTGCTCTGAAAAGACCTATGGATCAGAATCATCGCTCCGGCTTTCCGGTCTGTAGAAGGGGTACCATAAACTTCCCCAACCCATAGTTTGTTCATGACAAGGGGACAGCATTAGAAGCCTTCCTCTGCCATGACCATACATTCACCCACCAATTAACCCCAACAAGTAAATACGTAACACATTTTTTGGTGAAAATTGGCCACAGCAGCCCCCTTTTATTAACCATGTACTTAAACATATTAACAACCATATTTTGCATAAAACCATAACAATTTTAACCGGACCCATGGAAAGGTATGACTTCATCATTGTACTCCAGCTGTCTCCGCTTTTCCACCAGGCCCCCAGGCGCTCATACCCCGCCTCAGGGACAGTTAGCGGACCCCCTTTTTCCACTAGCCTCCCTTCCCAGAAAACGGCCCACCTCCCTATTTACTTTTATACGGGCCTTATTTACCCGTTCGACCGAACGGGCTTGTCGCCATGCTAAGCGAGCCACCATTTCCGACCATACCAATATGGTCCCTGGGAATGCTTCCCGCAACCGCAGGCAGTCCAACTTGATGTCTTTTATCAATTCCCGCATGGGTCGCATGCCCAGATCATTGCCGCCCACATGCAGCACTAACACATCAGGGGCCCTATCCAAAACAGCGAACCTGTGCACCTCAGGAACCACCCGCTTCCACTGCATACCTGGTATCCCGATCCAATGCACCCGAGCCACTTCCTTCTGTAAACCCAACTGCCTACCATTCCGGCGTACATCCGCCCTTCTGGCCCCCCAAAAAACGTATGAATGGCCCAGTATCCACACCAAACACACCGGCTGATCTGCAACAAAAAATACAAAGCGCACTAATACACCAATATTGCATGTAAAGAAACAACAAAACACCCAACCCCCCCCAGCAGACCACGGCCCACGCTACGGGCTTACAATAAATGCGGCCGCACATATGAACGGAACCGCTGAGACTTCCACCGACCAATCCTTTTTATTACCTCCGGACCCAAACCCCATCTGGCCGCCTCAGTGGCTGCCCCGATCCTGAAGGAATGAGCCGCATATTCCCCTGGATTCCTACCAGTCAACTTCACACAGCGTCTAAACACCGCCACAAACTGAAAGCGAGTGACATGGGACCCATCTGCATGAACAAACAGAGGCCCCCCAACCTGAGGCCGAATTGCCAGATACTCACCCATTGCCCCCACCGGACAAAGGTCCGAACCAGGCAACAACCTTGTAATACCAGGCGGGCTCCTGTTCCCCCTTGATCCGTTTTGGACCTGCAAATATACACCCACAATTTTTCACCCAATACCCGAACATCCCCAAACCGCAAGCCCCCTTCCACACCTTTACTAGGAGAAACCACCTCTCCCACCCGCAGAGCCCCAAAGAATGTTACCAAAAACACCGCTTTAAAAAGGATCGCCTCAAAACCATTAAAACACACCTGGCCCATTTGCCGGGAAATCTCTTCCAACAGTCCAAAAGACACCGGCCGCCTCTTGTCCACCCGGCCCTTCCCTTTTCTGTAGCCCTTCATTGCTTGGCGAACCAAAAAACTTTTAGTGCAGTCAACTTGGCCCAAGGCCTTGAATAAAAAAGCCAAGGCCGCCAACTTTTTTCCCATAACACCACCAGTAACCCCTTTTAAACTTCTGACCCCTTACTTCAACTATTGAACTTTTCACCCCCTTGCATAGTCCCATCTTCAATGCTCCCCTTGTCATGAGGCCCTCCGCCTATAGGTGTCACTCCAGGCCTGCTTTCTATGAAAATCATTGTCACCTAAATGTGTTTCCTGTAACAAACAATATCTGCCTTCAGCCTTTTTAAATGACAGAGTATAGACATTCGTTTGTTAGGGGAACGCAAACCTTTAACATTCCAGGAAATTATTCGCATAGAATGTAGAGAAAGGGCTTATTCACATATGAAACAGACCAATTATAATATAACAGCAGCACGATGAGTACAAGTAGTGAGGAGAATCGTGATGTAAAGTCACGCCAGCACAGTGGGATAGTAAATAGCACATTCAGCATACATAGCCTGCAATGAGTGAACCAAAAATAAAAGGCACAATATTCAGAGTGGCTGTGTGACCAAATAAAATGAGTGTTTCCGGGGATAACAATAACAGAACAAAGGGGGATCATCAGGAGAACATAGGGGGGAAGACAGACAATACAGAAGCATGACTTTCCTTTTTTCCTTGCAAAGCAATAACAAACAAACCAAGTCAGTGATATCATCAAAAGCATAACAATATCGTTGGAGGCAGGCTCACACCTCACATAATGGGAATCATAAAGGTGTAGTTTCAAAAAGAAACAAAAAAAGCACTTTAAAGCAGAGCAAAGTTCTTTTCAATTTATCTCACCTTGGACAACAGCTCAGAACGGTGGTTGTCATGAATCCTCTTAGTGGATGGCGGTCCTGGTTGCTTGCATAACTTTGGAGAATACACCGGAATTAACGACTGCACTTCAGAGCGTGGTGGGGAAGTGTACAATTTTTCTGATGGTGTAGATGGCGTATCAGATAACAGGGCATGCACCAGACTTTTTGCCTCCTCAGCAGAGGTGAGAGAATACTTGCGCCCCTGATCATCAGAAAAATGGAGGACCGCTGGATAAGCCAGTGTGAAACACATTTTGTGACGGTATAAAATGGAGCAGACTTGCTGAAAACTGCGCCTTTTGCGGGATACTTTGCAGAATAGTCGGCAAATATAAGCAGATTAGGCAGGTAGGCAGATTGCTCTTGTTGCGAAAAGCTTGAAGTATACGGTTTCTATCGGTGTAGTAAGAGTAGGCCACTAGTACTGGTCTTGGGCTGGACATTTCTTTACGAACGGGGACCAGTCTATGAGCACGCTCTACTTTGCAAGTAAGTTGAAGACCTAGTAACTGCCATATCACAGTAGAGCAGATTTCAAGTAGCTGCAAAGGTTTAACACTTTCTGGGAGACCCACAACGTGCAGATTATTGCGCCGGGTCCTGTTTTCTAGGTCTTCTATTTTATCCTGTAGTGCTTGCGTTTTGGCCTCCAGTGTGGAAATAATAGCTCTGGTGGATGTAACATCATTTTCAACCAGATTGATCCGCTGTTCAGCGTTATCTAATCGTTGAGACTGTTCCCTTAATTCTTTCCTTAAAGACTGAATGCCTTTCTGTACTGCAGCATCAATAGCTTCCTGTATAAACTTTATTTTTAAATTTGACATTCAAGAAACCAACAGCAAACATTACAAAAAATAACATTAATCAAAACATACAGATGACCATCAATCAATAATATACTGAACATCACAAGTAGATGAGATATCTGCATAGAACTTCCTCCCAGAGGTCAACAGTTCTTAAACTTTATTCAAGAAAAAAAGAGTGTGGGGGGGGGGGGAGTCTCTCAAGACAAAAAAGAATACACATTGTACAATGCTTAGCTTATACACATTTTACAGCAATACATGTTACTAGACATTATAGAAAACTTTAAGAAAAATCTGCATAGTTATCTATGACAGGTAATATATTCTGCTGACCAAATAAATTGTTCACAATAAACCATATACACGTGTCTTTGGCTTTGGACGGTTCATCATTTGCCAAAAGATCTTCCATAGCTCTATTATCATTACCTTTATGTATCCATTGTTTAATAGTCGGTGACCCTGTTTGTTTCCATAAAACAGGAATGCAGCTTTTCGCAGCATTCAGAAGGTGACATGAAACAATCTATATTTATTTCTGGACAGGGTGGAGACATGGAGTAAGGCCAACTCCAGCTTATCACGAATAGACACATCTATCAGTGTTTTAATAATATCTGTTACCTTTCCCCAAAATGACTGTAGAAGCGGACAATTCCAAAAAATATGCAATAATGTTCCCTGGGCACTTTGACAGTGCCAGCAAAGAGGGCTAACAGCAGGGTACATTTTAGCCAGAACCACTGGTGTTCTATACCATCTCATGAGTATTTGAAAAAATGAGTTTCTTGATATTGACTGCTAATAAATGCCTTATGGCCAAAGTAAAGTAGTTGCTCTCTTTGTTGGCCAGAAAAAGATAGCTATAGCACCCTCGTCCATCTCTCAACGTACCAGGGTGTACCTCCAGAATATTGGAAAAGTAATATCTGGTAGAAATATGACAAGGTTCCCCTATACTGGTCCCTCAACAGCAACACACAATTGTTCCAGCATCGTAAGAGATCTAATAATCCAGTATGGAACCGTCAGAGAGCCCAAAAAGTGTCAGATCTCCAGGGACCAAGATCAGGTAATGAGTAATCATCCTGCAACTGTCTCTCTGATGCCCAGCTACCAGAAAAAAGAAACTGTCTCATGCGTTCCATTCCCGAACAGCTCCTTTGAAAAACGGTCTGTAAAGCTAGGCGGGAATGCTGGATGATCTAAAACAGGAGACATCCTGGGGAAAGATACAACTCAATTTTTGAGTGACAAAAAAACTTTGTAACCACACACACAGTTTCCTCTATAAGAGGATGTCTCTTAACTAGAGCAATAGCGCCGTGTCTCGACCATTTCACCAAATGTGTAGGCACCGGAGAAACAGCCTCTTCCAGTCTAACCCACTCCTTCATATCCTTGTGTTGACACCAATCTATCAGATGGGTCGGATGGACCACTACATGGTAGAGTACCGGGACTGGAACGGCCATATCTCCTAGCCATTTGGACATGGGTCATTGGGTCATTGGGACATTGGGTCGTGAGTGTGTCAATCGGCAGAGGGTTTGAATCAGAAATAAAATTAAAAGCAGCAAGAAGAGGCTGGGCCAACTGAGTTTGGAATTTTTTGTAACAGGCTTTACCTGTTGCAGCCTTAGAAATCGCAGACTGTAACTAAGCCAGGGTAATCAGGGCATCTAGTACTTCCAGCACTTCCTCTTGATCTTTTGGAAGGATCTCCATATATTTTCTAACTCTTTGAGGGTCATAACTTTTTCTGCCTTCTTTTTTAAAGTTACTAAAAATGTTTGTGGATCTTTGTCCTCAAGCACTGGAGTTGGACAGTCTCGCTATAGGGGAAGCAAAAAGACAATATCAAAATGTTGCGAATGCAGCCCAGCTTTGACTTTTTTTATTAGAGTTTCTTTGTGTTCTTTTGTATAGAATTACAGTTTCTTTGTGTTCTTTTTGTATAGAAATACAGTATCACAGTAAAATTGCTTAATGTATATGATAAATGTAATGCTATAATTACAAAAAAACGTGATGCGTACACTATGCAATAGGATATATATCCTTATTAGTATCTAACCTTCAAAAACCAGACATGTATCAACTAAAAAAACACATAATCTTCAGAACTCTGATCTGTTAGCTGGTAGAAAGGAATTCATAATTTTCTATGTGCTGTTACAGCTGCTGCTTCAGGGTAAGGAGTGGATGGAAAATGTATGACAATGAGCCTACCAATGGAGGATTTTAGATGAGATAATGGGGATCACTATTCTTTTATTCTATACGATAAATGGATTTGCAGTCATGAGAAACAGGAGATGGGTTATTTGGTAGGTAGATGATTGATACAATATATTGGTAAACTATTTTTTTAGGTAAAAATACACTATAGCCGATATCTAGCTAGAAGCAGGCAATACGGGTTCTACTTACAAAGCTCAATAAGTAGTGAAAGATTGGGTAAATTGAGATAATTAAATTTAAGAATCACCCTTGGATCCATATTGCCTAGCTAGAATGACCAAGACACCACCAGATAGATGGAAATGAACTCCTACCATGGTGTAGGCTCTGAGATTACATACAGGGTTATTAGGCTGGGTTACTAGCTAAAGTAGAGGTTGCTTAAAGTTACCAGCAGGATGGGAATGGGCTCACAGCACAGTGCAGGCTCCTTGTGTACCCATTCTTTACTACTGCTTCTGGTGAAATAAATTAGATTGCATTTTCTTGTCATGAGGCATGTTCCTGTTCAGGATCAGATCAAATGGCCTATCTATTCAGAGAAGAGAAGGAGTCAGAGAATGTAAGAGAAGTTGGCAAGGGGGTGAGGTCTCTCCTACCTTCCCCCTCTTTAGAGGTAACCCCCTTTCCAACTAGGTTTTAGGGGTGGCGCAGTCCTCTTAAACAGTTTATCCCTGTGTGCAAGTATGAGAAAAGAACACACGACTCAAAACAAAAATACTTTGAAATTTCACTTAATAATATTCTATGTTCAAAGATATCCTATGTCATCTAGCAGCCTAGACATGTGGGATGGTATCATCATTGCACTGGACTGTAGGCTCACTTCCCTCTTGGGGATACAAGGCTACATGTCTGGGGGCCAGGCTGGTTCATTTAGGAAGAAGGGAAATGGAGATGAGAGGAGGATAATGATCAGTTAAGAAAAAACAGAATCAAATTATCAATCTTTACATTTTTTATTTATAAAGACATGTATAAGCATGATATCAGGATCATGAAAAGCAGTCACCAGCAACTGAATGAACATATTTTTCTTATTTAACAGGTTTATCTGGAACATTTGCACAAAGATTCAACCAAATATGGTTGCCTTTGTACCATCAAGATTTGCCTTGGCAATATTTACCCTGCAAATGCCAAATATTACATGCTCCATGTTTTTGCCTCCGGTGTTTCTCAACCAGGGTTCCTCCAGAAGGTGCTAGGGGTTCCTTGAACAAAAAAGCAGTTTGTGGCTCTCAGATCAGATTAACTGACACCAATGATCTTTTTGGCTATCTTTAAAGGTTACATTCTTCCCATTGGCCAGCAGTGTGTCCTTCTAACCACCACACTAATGTATTGGAAACTGTGGATATAGTAATTATAGCAGGGGTTTTCTATGAACTGAAATTTAATATAACGGTTCCCTCATGTTAACAAGATCCAAAAAGGCTGATCTAAATGTTTGTCTACCTGTCCATAAAACGCACTGTACCTAGGCAAAAGACTTTTCATATACAGGTAGCCCTGTACCGCTTCCCTGTGTGCAGGACAGGCTTGATGGGGGGAGAGTTTTTTTTTAACTGCAACACCCTTTTTTTTTCTAAACAAAAAGGTTAAGCACCTCCCCCTTAATTTTTGATCGCCTAGTTGATCAAGAATAAATGGGAGTGCAGAGCCTCCCGGGAAACCTACGTCACACTACCCAGGAGGCTCTTGGCTGCTCCTTCTGCGCTGTGCAGAATGAGCCCTTTCATTAATAGGGAAAAAAATTGGCGATTTCAGGCATGCACAGTGGGATCAACAAATTGTGAGATTGTGAGATTGGGTGAAACAGGAAAAAGAATGTGAAAGAAGAGTGGAGAAGATGGCAGGACCAGGCGCTTCCTCTGTGCCAGGCAGTAGATGGATACCGGGACGATAAGGGATCCGATAGAAGAAACCTCTCGAGGGATCGACTGATCTGCAGCATTAAAGTTAAGTGTGAATTTATTGTTTTGGGTTAGTTTTGGGTTTACTTCCGCTTTAAGAACAAACCTACAGTCCCTATCTTGCATGTAACCTGGGACTACCTGTAATACATAAACCTGAATATGTAAGACATTTTTTCAAAAAAGGTGAATTTGTATTTTTTATATCACTTCAGTTATTCATAAACCATATTGCCAGACATGTTTGATATCCAAACCTCTGGGAAAACCGTGGCTGCACAGTCTGGAGTAAAAATTGCATGAGCTCTTCACTTTGACATTGTGTGGGTAATCTGTTTGTCTTTGACTTTAATTAAATCACCCCCCATGCACATAGCAGCTGAACCTGCTGTGGCCAGTCAGTGTCTGCCCACTTCTGTGGCCAAGCTCAGCGATAATCGTTTAAGTAATCTCGTTACCAAGATGGTGGAAGCCAGGTCCTCAGTGCAGCTGGTCAAGTGGATAATCGTAAGCTCTTTATGAGCAGTATTTTAATTCAGAGCATTGAATAGAAACACAGCACTCCTGTTAATCCTGCCGTAATTCATCAACAGGATATCTTACTGAACAGGCAGGGGGCTGAAGATCACTCCAATATTTTTTTTCAATCAAGTTTTATTTACATCATACATTAGCCAGTCAATGCATAAACAAGAAAACAAAACATACATGTACTGTACAAAATATATCAAGTGAAAAAAGAATAGTTGAGAAAAAATGTCCATGAGGAGTAATAGTCCATTAGTTACATGGCATGTCCAGCAAAACAATATAATATATCTGAGTCAAAACGATCAGAAAGGACAATATTTAAACAGGACATTCACGTAATAATGTCACTAAAGCAGAAATATGGGGGAGGGGGGAAACAAGGGGGCAAATGACAAATACAAAGCCCCGGGGGGTTATAGGTAAATAGTACATAGGATACCATATCTCGAGAGGGAGTTGTCCTGTGTTCATTGCTGGGGGAAGGCAAATAAGGAGGTCATAAGACCTATCTTGGAAGACATTTTGCCAAAGCGTAGGAGATTATCCCAAACACGAGATCTAAGGTCAGTTTGGGAAAGCAGTATTTGGGGTGTAACAATGCAGTGTTTACCCATGGTAGGGATCTTAAGTCTAGGGAAGATAATGCATTCTCAGGAACCACCCAACTCTTCCCATCTCTAATATGAAACCAATCTACTAATCTTGTTAAAATAGCTGTCAGTAATGTCAGGAACACTCGCTCCACCCCCAGTCTTAGGTTTGGTTAGAGAATGGAGGGCTGTGCGAGGTCGTTAACCTTTTCACATAAATTATGTGAAAAATTTTTGAAGTTTTCAAAGGTAGAAAGCTGGGAGGTGGAAAATTTTTAATATACGGGGCAAGATGTCCATATTAAGTGAAATAATTCTGGCAAACCAGGACAAGGGTAAAGAATCATACTCGTGAAGGTCTGATTGCATTTTGCAAGTAGAGAGGATTAATTATTTGTGAATAGTTGGGTAGGGTCTGACGTAATATGAATCCCCAAATTTTTGATAGTATGATTACATACCCTAAAGGTAGCATTGATGCCTATAGCGTTGATTTGAGTCTGAGGAAGGGTGACATTGAGCAATTCTGATTTGTTATAATTGACTTTAAAATTACTGAGCCAAACCTTTCAAATTCCTCTTTAAATAGAGTGAATTGAAGTCTGGGTTGATGGTATGCATATGCTCTTACTGCTGCCACCTGCCCACTGCCCAGTACCCAGCTCTATATGCCAGACTAGACTCAAGCTCAACAGGGTCTTCTTACCCCATTGATTCCGCCAAGCCCGTTCCCTTTCATGTGGTTTCGCTACATAGTTGGTACGGATTGGAATCTCGTTGATCCATTCATGTCTCCAATAGCTACAGCTTCGACACTGTCCATATGGGTGATGGCCTCAACCTCTAATGCCGTCCTTGCTGGGCAGTGAGCAGGCAGCAGCAGTAATAGCATGAGGAGGAAACGGCAGGCCCTGAGACATGGTGTGTATAGCTGTGTTACTCCTCCTGCTTTTACTGCTGCCACCTGCCCACTGCCCAGTACCCAGCTCTAGATGCCAGACTAGACTCAGGCTCAACAGGGTCTTCTTTCCTCGCATATTCCGCCAAGCCCGTTCCCTTTCATGTGGTTTCGCTACATAGTTGGTATGGATTGGAATCTCGTTGATCCATTCATGTCTTCAATAGCTACAGCTTCGACACTGTCCATATGGGTGATGGCCTCAACCTCTAATGCTGTCCTTGCTCCTTCTCAGGGACCAACGCCTCCTCCTCATGCTGTAACTGATGCCGCCTGCCCAGTTCCCAACTCTGGATGCCAGTTACCAATGCGGTCCCCGCTCCATCTCAGAGCCTCTTCCTGCTTTTCCTGCTGCACGGCCCAGGCTTGATCAATATGAGGCATCAGGATGCATGTATACTTCTGATGAGCCAGCTGATTTGAGTGGGTGGCATTTTTAACCCTGGAGAGAAGGTCGAAGCGTAAGTGGAAGTACATGTCAATCACATCCAGTTGGTGGAAATCTGCCAGTGTGGCCCTGTCCAAATTCCCTTCTATGATATCCCAGCGCACATTAGGAATGTGGTACTTTAGAACTTCACCAGCTTTGAATCCAACAGACATGGACGTGTTTCATATCACCAGACATTTGTGGCTCAGCACCTCGGTGAGCCGAATAAACAGGTGGTCCAGGTTGGTTTTTCAAAATGGCTCCAAAAGGCCGCTGCTTCCTTGTACTGTATTGGTGCAGTCCTGAAAACTACTGTACTCAGTTTGAGTGTTTCACCGTTAGATAGATAGATAGATAGATAGATAGATAGATAGATAGATAGATAGGGCATGTGGCAGCAGCAACAGCAGGAGGAGTAGGCAGTGGGCTCTGAGATGAAGTGTGCACGGCATTGGTAACTGGCACCTAGAGCTGGGTACTGGGCAGTGGGCAGGTGGCAGCAGTAACAGCAGGAGGAGTAGGCAGTGGGCCATGAGACAGAGTGTGGATGGCATTAGAGGGTGAGGCCATCACCTCTATGAACAGTGAAGAAGCTGTAGCTATTGGAGACATGAATGGATGAATGAGATTTGCACTGTCCATACCTACTATCTAGCTAAACCACATGAAAGGGAACAAGCTTCTGGCTTTGTGGATATATAGCAAGTGCTATCACAGTTAAATATCTGTTTTTTTGGGAGAAATGCAGACATTTTTCTAGCTTTGGGGATATATAGCAAGTGCTATCACAGTTAAATACCTGTATTTTTTGAGAGAAATACAGAAATGTTTCTGGCTTTATGGATATATAGCAAAGTGGGATCAGAATAAAATATCTGTATTTTTTTGAGAGAAATAGAGACATTTTTATAAACTTTTGAACAGATACCAAGTGCTATCAGAATTAAATATCTGTATTTGTTTGAGAGAAATAGAGAATTTTTTCTGGGTTTTTAGAGAGATACCAAGTGCTATCAGAATTAAATATCTGTATCCTTTGGAGAAAAATACAGAAATGTTTCTGTCTTTTTTGATAGATAGCAAGGGGGATCAGAATGAAATATCTGTATTTTGTATCGATAAATACAGAACTTTTTCTGGCTTTTGTGATAGATTGCAGGAGGTATTATAAATTATGATACTTCTTGCAATCTATCAGAAAAGCCAGAAAAATCTCTGTATTTATCTAGAAAACATACAGATCCTAATTTCTGATACCTCTTCAATCTATCACAAAAACCAGAAACATAACTGTAGTTCTCTAAAAGAAATACAGATATTTCATTCTGATACAACTTGCTATCTATCCAAAAGGAAAGAAAATTTCTGTATTTCTCTCCAAAAAATACAGATATTTAAATATGATACCTCTTCCAATCTATCACAAAAGCCAGAATTTTTTCTGTATTTCTCTAAAAATAAATACAGATATTTTATTCTGATACCACTTGTTATCTAATGAATCACAGCTCTGTTACAAGTGATATAGGCCTTAAAGTAGATAAAGGTCAGGGTACTTGGTGCAAGCACTGAGGGGCTTGCGTGGCCAAAAGGGTGATGATGGCAATCAGACAAAGTCCAGAAACAAGATCCGAGGTCAGGGTCTGGCGGCAATCAGGCAAAGGTCCAAAAACGTAATCCGAGGTCAGGGTCAGGCAGCAAACAGGCAAAGTCCAAGGGCAAGTAAACAAGGTCCGGTATACAGTAAAGCAAACAGGGGAAACACCTTTGCACTTGGAGTTACACAGGGTAAAACCTTGAGATTGCTCAGACAACTTCCTGTAGTAGGTGCCTTTAAATACCTGCAGAGATCCAGCCATAGGCTGTAGAAACAGAGGGTGTGTATGTGTTACCTCATAGATTAGGAGAGACACACCCACGCCAGCTCAAACACCAGAGCAAGTCTCCAGCAGGGAGGAAACTCTGGCATGGAACACAGGTAGTGTGGTTACTCTACGTGAAAGATAGGACCCAGCGCCCGTGCCTGCAATTAGGAGCAGCGGCGCCGGCACGACCTGCAGGGCTAACAATGGTGCAGGAATACCTGAGCTCTGCATGGGACATCTGCAACCTGCAAAGCAAGGAACCACTGGGCTAGTGGGTATCCAAGCTTGAGCAGTGGCCGGAGCTGGCAGAACATGCCATTCAGATCTTTGCCTGCCCAGCCACAAGTGTGTTATCTGAAAGAGCATTCAGTGCAGCTTGGGGCGTAGTGAGCGACAATGGGATTCAGCTCTCCGCAGAAAATGTCGACAGATCGTGGACTACATTAGTATCTTGCATCTAGAGTTGGGTACTGGGAAGGCGGCAGCATTACCAGGCAGTAGGAGGCGTTGGTCCCTGGTACGGAGCATGGACCACATTGGAGGTTGAGGCCATAAACTCTATGGACAGTGTACAAGCTTTACCACCCCCTCCTTCCCATTAGACAACAGTAGTTGAATGCAACAGGAGTTGAGTGCTGATGCAGCCCTTCAGTCCATATCATAAGAGGAATTTCAATTTGACAACAAATTTAACTTTTTATATGTGGTTTAAATTTTAGTAAAATCTGCAGCCCCATTGTATATTAG
The DNA here is from genome assembly GCF_032062135.1 of Pyxicephalus adspersus. Classification (NCBI taxonomy): domain Eukaryota; kingdom Metazoa; phylum Chordata; class Amphibia; order Anura; family Pyxicephalidae; genus Pyxicephalus; species Pyxicephalus adspersus. Next base: position 44,481,493 of record NC_092871.1, read on the forward strand.
TAATATTTATTTTTATTAATTTACATTGTGTTGACATATTTGACATTATATATATAAACACTGGGCAATATGCCGCAGAGAAGCTCACAGTCTATTTATTATTCTGTTAACTATTTAAAAGGAACTGAACTCTGGAAGATCTGGTCAAATAGACAGGTCAAAATAGTCATCAGCAAGGGCTAGTCTTAAGCATTGTCTTTCCCCTTCGATTGATCATTTCTCCATTACCAACCCACCATGCTTTGTTCTGCACTACATGTCTGGGTGGAGGTGACATCAGTCCATACCATAACATTTATCTCTGACACCAAATTGAATTCTTATCTCTGACACACAATCATATGTTGTTTGAGTGTTGGTAAAAGCTTTTTTACCATGTCACTTTATAAACCCCATAGCATATAAGTAATATCTATTTTTATTCCTTTACATTTACATGTTTACATTGTGTTGACATTTTTGATTTATAAAAACACTAGGCCATTATATGCAACAGAGGCGCTCAGTCTATTAACCTCCTGAGCAGTTCATTCCTTTCCAGTTTTAAATGTCTAAAAGAGGTACATTGTTTTTCATGAACCTTTATTTTACAGTATAATATAGTAGTCCTTCATTTTTGCTTTTTGCCCATCTTTTTACCTTTTACATTTTCAACAGATTAATTAGCCTTCTAGCGGTATTCCTGAGTGTGACTCGGGGTGGATTTTACCTGCAATAAACGGTAATCCCAAGTCACACTTGGGGTTGCATAAAATATTAAAAATAAAACACATAACTTGTTTCATTCTACTCCTCCAACATCCTGCTTTCTTCTTTCTTCGATCTTCAGCCGGCAGAGACGTGCTCTGGGGATTACCGGTGAAGTCAGTGCAGGCAGGAGGAGCAGCGGGAAATTCAAATAATTTTTTATTGGATTCAATACAAAATAGCTGTATTGAGTCCAATAAAAAGAAATCTTTAAATAATATATATATAATTATTATGATATATATATTAAATATTTGATTGGAGAATAGCAAATTTTAAAAAAACATAGTAAACAAGAATTCATTTATGTGATTTTTTTACTTTAATGTTATATTGAGAGGCTTATTGCTGGATGTTTAACATTTTAACATATTCTATTTTGTGTCCGACCTGATCAGGAGTCCTTTGGTTTAATCATCTGGCCAAAAATGAAAGTTACTGGTGGGAAATGATTGCGTCTCCCATTCTGTGACACATTTCCGACCAAATGATTACAACAAGCCTGCCCACCACGACAAGGTAGACTCTTAAGGGCAGGACCTACTCTAATCTACACTGCGCTACACTACTTGATGCTAGTCATCATTCTTCTAATGTTGGATGTGTGTTCATATTAGACCTTATCTAATAACTAGATTGTGTTTAGATGTAAGTGTGTATGCATTTGTGTTCATTGGGTTTGTGGGTGTGCTTTGATGTGTGTATATATGTGTATATTTATGTGTTATCTACTCTATGCTAATTTTTTTTGGGTCTGTATGTGTGCATCTCACTAGTGTACATATCCATTATGAATGAAAATTATTTGTCATTTCAGAATTGAGTACATACGTGAGCAGCCCCCTTCCCTCTGACGAAAGCAGACTAACTAATATTTACCTTTGCAGGGCCCAGTGATATCTAAATATGGGATATGGCAAATTTGATTTCCCCACCCTGCAAAAAAAGATACCACTTATTAGGGTAATGTAAAAATTACTGGATGGTGGCTTTTTAAATGGGTGCTCATGCAGCTTGTTCCAAGTTTGTTTGGGTTTTTACCTCCTTTCAAGTATTGAGCACACAGTTTATAGATGACCATAGTGTTATCATCACTATGGACACTAAAAAATGCCCACACTGGCGAACATTTAACTGGGCCGAAAGGTGCTCTGGAGCTGGTGCTCGAGGTGGCGGTCCGCGGTTGTTGAGGCACAGCTGTGGGGACAGCTTCCGGCGATTTACGTCTATGACTTCCCTCACTGGTATGTGAAGACTGCAGAGTGTGGGCAGCTTTTACCCTCTTACTCCCTCTCCCCCTTTGAGGGCGCTATGCAACCTCCTCCTCCTCTTCTTCTTCTTCTTCCTTCTCCTCCTCCTCCTCCTTTTCTTCCTCCTGCCTATGAGGATCTCCTTGTTCGCCCCATGTCGGATCAAGGACAACATCATCATTATCAGAAGAGACAGTTTCCCTATATGTGCCAAAAGGAACCTGCGGCCTTTTGGAGTCAGTTTGAAATGGCTCCTCTGGCTCAGAGTGTTCTGGTGAAAAGTAACTGGGGGAAAGCCTGTGAACTTACTCTCTTCATTAGATGACTCAAACAACTGAGCATCTTCAATGAATGCTTGTAGCTCGGCCTCTCCAACCCCTCGGTGGGACTCCTCTACATACTGCCGTACACGTGACTTTCCAGGTGCTGATGAGGAACTAGGAGGAACAGGTGTATCATGATCATTCGTGTATATCGTGCAGGAACGTTCGTCGTTCGTTTTCCGACGATAATAATTGGAAGTGTGTACGTAGCTAGTGTGAGTGTGACACAGTCTACCAAAGTAAAGCACTTTTTTTTCACTTGACAAAGAAAGCAAGCCAAGCAGCACAGAGAGGTTGTGTTGCTATCAGCAAAATCTCTGTCAGGAGTGGGAAATGCAGGTACGCCTTCGTCTTATATAGGCCAATGGCTGCCTGTGTGGCATGCAGTGACAGACAGCCAATCGGCTGTCTGCCACAACAAAGATGGAGGGGGCATCCGTGCTGTAATTGGAGGGCACTGTGCATCATGGGGGAGGTGCCCAGTGTTTGAGTGCATTGTGGGAGGGCTGAATTCGGGTAATCAAATGCAGCAAAATTCGGGTCGGGTCGAATTCGAACAACACTAAACATAACTCACCAGAATATTTCCAAACAAAAATCTGAGCATAAAAGTTCGAAACACAAAATCATGTCAAAATAATAATTAAATTTATTAAACTTTAAATAAAAAACACAAAAATCTGACTTTTTTATGATTATTTTTCTCATAAACTAATAAACATTCCGGGTCTGATATTTTTAAAAACAAGGGGGGGGCGTGGCTACGGCGGCGTGAGGAAGCTTTTTCCTGAGCTCCTACCGCCTCCACAGCTTTTTTCTGTCTGAGGATGGAAGAAGCCGGGTCCTAAAAGAGCGGGTAAGGAAGCAGTCTTAGCCCGCTATTTCACCCCGAAGGGCTCGTCTGCCCCAGCACACGTAGCGCCCAACATGGCGTCGGCCCGCTCCTCTTCCTCCTCCAGCGTAGGAGCCTCTACAGTAGAGCCTGCAGGCTCTATGACTCACTCGCCAGCTACTCCAGGGAGTCCAGCTCTGTTTGCAGAGGGCTCCCGGGACTCTGCCTCCCCAGAGCCCAACATTAATCACGCTGCACAGCAGCTACCTGTCTCCCATGCCATGCTGCAGGAACTTTTTGCCACACTGCCCACAAGGAGTGATTTGGAAAATATGTTGGCCAGATTGGAAGGCTCCATACGTGCAGATTTGGACACAGTTAAGCAAAAGGTGTCAGCAGTTGATACTAGATTAATAGCCATGGAATCTTCCATTGGAAGATATAGGCCATGTTAAATCACAGCTTACCTCCTTACTGCTCCGCACTGACGACCTGGAAAATCGCAGTAGGAGAAATAATGTACGCGTCAGGGGGATCCCTAATGTGACGGCTAATGCTGACTTACACACCACTGTGACTACCATTTTCAACATGCTTCTTGACCGCCCATTAGATACGGCCATTGAACTAGACCGGGTACACAGAGTGCGCAGTGTTTGAGACCGCAGCTCAAATCTACCCAATGATGTGTTATGCCGTGTTCACTACTACACTTTAAAAGAGGAGATAATGAGAAAAGCGTGGCGGCTAGGTCCTGTGGACTTTGATGGTGCCAGTATACAGTTATTGCCAGATGTCTCGGCGCAGACTTTACGTATGCGCCGTGTTCTCCGTCCACTACTGGAATTGATCCGTTCCACGGGGGCATACTACAGATGGGGCCATCCATTTCATGTATTAGTGACGAAAGGAGGAGAGACATTTGCTCTGCACCACCATACACAGCTCCCTGCGTTATTTTCTATGCTCAGTGTGGACCCAATTGTGATTACTAACTGGCTGGATTCTCCTACAGAAGAAGCGGCCTCTCTGCTGCAGAACCGCAGGAGAGAATTTCCCTGGAGATCTGGGCGTGTTTCGGCACAAGGACAGAGGGTCACACTGGGCCCTACGGCCAATGAACCTTGATTCTTACCCTACTGTGCCTGGTGCCTATCTGAGATTGTTGGTTCGTCCTCCTTTGGAATTGCCGACCAATGTAGTAATATTATTACAACTGAGCTGACCTATGACTTATGTTCAATGCAATTTTACTGCTGCTAATATATTTTTGGGGGTTTATTAGCCTTGCTAGGTGGGTACTATGTGCCTGCCCACTGTTGACTTGGTTTCCAGCAGTGATGTTATGTTTGTTCTGCAAATGCACTTTGATTTTCACTACCTTTTCTTGTTAATATATATTACACTGTAATGCTAGAGTATGGCGGGTAATATATTTATCAATAGCCTGAAGGCATGTACTTATGGTGGATGCTATTAAGATGAGCTTTGCAATGCAACCCCCTGCCATAAGAATTTTATTCCTCCCACCGAATTTTGAAATGTTTTCTGAGAATAGCCAGATAGCCTTGGCGGACCGGGTTATCATGCTGCGGTAACTGCGGCAGTGTCTTTAAGACCTTGGGGGGTTACCGGTTGTGGTCCTTTCTAGTTTGGCTAATTACATGGACCTATTTTCTGGATGCTATGGCAGGTCTGGCAGCCTAATAAACAATTGTTGGCTTGCTATGTGGTGACGGACACACGGGGACAATTGGCTGCTCTAACTGTACTGTTCTGTCCCTTTTTCCCCTGTGCAGCTCAGGGTTCTTGATGTGGTACATGCAAAAGTACTCTTATTCATAAAGCGGGTATGTTTATTGCTAATATTGGTTGGCAGATCGATCGGTACACGGTGGGCGGTGTCTCAGAATTAACATTGCCCCCAGGGGCGGAGCCGTGGGCACTGTTTGAGCCTGCCCGCCTATTACTGATGGTGGCGCTGGGAGCGCCGCTGGCCGTGGACTGCTCTGAATAAACGATTAATTAGGGGTCTATACATAACTACTTGTTTGATATATGTTTTCAAGGATAGATGTGTTGCCCTAGCTGGTTTCCTCCTTTTTTCTGATTTACCTGGGGAAGCAATGTTGGTTTATTGTTTATGTTGTTCTATATCTGAGTTTGCACTATTGGCTGATCTGGGAACGTTAGTTAATTAAAATAGATGCGGTGGAGGCCGGTGGAGCCATGCCTCTATTGAGTTCCACTACCCCCACTAGTCTGCTCCTCTCCCTAGTGGTTAGGAGCTAGGTACTGATTCGTAATAATACTACCTGGTGGGCTTCAGCTTCTTGACCGGAGCACTTTCCACCTCCCTATCTCTATTCACTCCTTCTCCTCTTCCTCTCCCATCTTTCGTTTTACTCTCCTATACCCGCTCCTCTCCTCCCTCCCACCCCTTCTTCCTTTTAATTTTCTTTCTTTTTACTCTCTGGTCCTCCCCTCTTTTCTTACCCCTCTTTACCCTTTGAGCGGTTCCCAACCTAACCCTAGCCTTTTTGTTTTTCCTTTGATTACAGTGGAAGTATAAGATAGTTGAAAGTCTACTTCAGCGCCTAAATCTCACTAAAAATCACTATCAATGCGAAAGGTCTCAATTGCCCCGACTAAACACTCTTTATACAGGAAACGCATTTCCATCACGATAAGGTACCTTCACTTTAGGAACCGTCGATTTCAGACAGCGTATCATGGCTCATCCCCTGACTCTAAGTCCAAGGGTGTTAGCATATTGATAGTTAAATCTCTCCTGTGGACACTAGTTACCTTGAAGGTGGACCCTGAAGGGCGGTACCTCCTAGTTAAGGGGAAGATCCGCACTAGATTGATTACCCTGGTTAACCTGTACCTCCCTAATACTAACCAAGTGTCTTTTTTGGAGGAGTTTCTCGAGGTTGCTGATGTGACGAGGGAGTTCTGGTGGTGGGGGGCGATATTAACTGAGCACTGGACCCGGCCCACGATGTTTTTAGAGGGGCTTCCCACCTCCCTTGCTCTGTCTTAAGGCGCCTGAACAGCCTCTTGCACCTCCATAAGCTAACTGACTTCTGGAGACTAGAACACCCTAGCGAGCGTTACTACACTTTTTATTCTCCTGTCCACAAAACTTACTCGCGCAAAGATTTTTTTCTGGTCAAACACGATACAATCTCCCAAGTGCAAAGTACAGAGATAGGAAATATGACATTCTCTGATCAAGCCCCGATTTCGATCACGATATTATCTGATGTTTCCCCTCCTAGGGGCAGTCCCTGGTGTCTAAATGAATCTCTTATATCCTCTGGCGAATTTGGGACTCATTTGGAAGGAGAGATATTGGCCTTCTTCGATAGGAATGAAGCGTCTGTCTCTAGCCCACTGACTGTATGGGAGCTGCTTCAGGATCTGTATGCCCTTGAGACTAGACATAAACGTGGCCACTCCCCAGACACGGAGGCACAATTAGTGGAACTGAGAGGGAGAATAAATTTGCAGTTCTGTTTCCAAGCAAAGTCCCAACTAGATAAATGCAGGGCATTCTTCTTTGAATATAATAACAAATGTGGGAAAGCTCTAGCGCGCGCCATAAGAGTCAAGAGGGCCTGTACCTTTATTCCTTGCATCCGGTCAAGTGCTGGTACCCTTCCGCATCGTTCTCTGGATATAGCTGATGCCTTTAAGGATTTCTACTCCAAGCTTTATAACTTAAGGGGGAATCCTGAGACGGGTCCCTCAGATGCAGTTGGGACAAGTATACAGGAATATCTAGCGGCCTCCGGCATCCCTAAGATACCGGAAGAGGCCCTGGCAGCTTTAGATGCTCCTATTACTTCAGTGGAATTACAAGCAGCTGTAACGAAAGCACCCACAGGTAATGCTCCAGGCCCCAACGGGTTTACCCTAGCCTATTATAAGCGGTTGCTTCCCCACCTCCCTGGCCCCTTTTTGATGGCCTTCAACGGACTCTCTCTGGAACACCCACTGCCTGCTGACTCCTCCAAGGCCCATATCACAGTCATCCTGAAACCTGGCAAAGATGCTACGTTGTGTGCAAACTATTACCCAATATTGCTTCTGAATTGTGATACTAAGCTTTTCTCTAGCATCTTGGCGTGAAGGCTAACACCCATCCTTCACCGCCTTATCCACTCAAACCAGAGAGGTTTCCTCCCATTTAGAGAGGCAAAGGATAACACTACTGGCACGCTAAACTTGATCCACTATGTGACTGTACACAAAATTCCTTCACTGATCTTCTCGGCAGATACCAAAAAAGCTTTCGATCGCGTGAACTGGTCATACATGCAGCAATTCCTTAATTTTATAGGCGTTCCTAGCAAGCTGTTTACGTGGATACAGGCCCTATATAGGAACCCCACCGCTTCTGTCCGAGTTAACGGAATTCTTTCCTGTCCGTTCTCTATTACAAATGGCACAAGGCAGGGATGGCAGCGGGCCCCTTACTATTTACTCTGCTCCTCGAACCCTTACTAGGCCATATTCGCAAAAATCCAGATATTAAGGGTGTTAGGGTAGGCTCCATTGATCACAAAGTGGCTGCATATGCGGACTATCTTCTCTTTTTTTATTACTTTTCCCCAGGTTACCCTCCCCAACCTACTACAGGAGTTGCATCGTTATGCTCAGTTCTCCGACTATAAAATTAATCTCCACAAATCAGAGGTGTTGGACATTACCTTACTACCTGAGTCAAGGAAATCGTTAGCACCCTCCTTCCCTTTCAAATGGGCATGAGGTTTTATCGGATACCTGGGCACTAATATCCCTGCAGAAGAGTAGTAGAATTTAACTTTGTACCACTACTTAACGTTATACACAGCGATCTCCAGCGATGGCGACAACAGACCTTTTCTTGGTTTGGCCGATGCAATATCTTAAAAATGCCACGTCTTCTCTATTTACTCCAAACGTTACCTGTACGTATTCCTCTCCATTTGCTGCATAAATATCGCTCTGAATTCCTGAGATTCGTTTGGAACACTGAAACCCCTCGTCTTAACAAATTTCTTTTTCGACTCCCAAAGGATCAAGGGGGGATGGCCTTCCCAGACCCAATATTGTACCACAGGGCGGTACATCTGACCCGTCTGGTAGACTGGTGCAGACACACCAGCTTCAAGGGATGGGTGACCCTTGAGGACTCGATGTCTCCTATAATGCTAAGTGTAGCGGCATGGTCCCCAATTGAGGACACGATTGCCCTACGCCGACACCCGCTGATAGGTGAGACGCTTAGAGTGGTGGCAAAGTATTTCCGCATGGAAGGAATTACTGTGTTCCCCTCCCCTATGTCCCCTATTCTGCGTCACCCCAAGTTTTTGACTAGCCGGAGAGACCCAGTATATAAGATCTGGATTGAGAGCGGTGTTTATCGGGCTATCCATTTCCTAAACCGTTCCCTCTGGTCCACTACGGACCAGCTCCAAGTAGACCATTCCCTTCCGAGTCTGGGTATCAGGAGAAAAATACAATTTCAACACTTTATTAGGTCACTGGCGCTGGCACAGGATTTTGGCCGCCCCCTTGGCCCGCTAGAGAGTATATGTGTAAATGGCGATCCCTTGAGAGGATTGCTTTCCTATATGTATAAAATGCAACTGACAGCCCAGGACCTTTCAACACCATACTTTGTCACTAAATGGGAGATAGACCTTGGTATTAAATTTACCAAAGATCAAATTGAGTGTATGTTATATTACGGACACAAGGCCTCTATTAGCAATCGATATCAAGAGACTAACTACACAGTGCTTACCAGGTGGTATAGAACCCCTGATCGGCTGGCGAAACTCTTTACATACACCAGCTTAGCATGTTGGCGTTGTGGACAACAGGCAGGTACGCTGTTACACATATTTTGGACCTGCCCTGGTCTAGCCTCATTCTGGGCAGATGTTGCTGATATTGTGGAAAGGCTGACGGGAGTGTGGATACGGGATAAACCGGAGCTTGTTCTGCTCCATATATCAGCAATATCGAGGAAATGTTTTAAAAGGTCGCTACTGCGCCATCTGTTAAATGTGGCAAAGGCCTACATCCCCCCGCTGTGGAGACAAGCTGCCCCGCCTACTGTGCAGCAATGGTTGAACAGGGTAAAAGATATTCAATATATGGAGGAGCTTGTGAGTACAGGTGACCGTTCTACACCCAGACCAATACGTACCTGGTATTATTGGGATGAATATAAGACCACTGCAGATTATTTGCGGCTGCTCCACCCACTACCATGAGATTACGGCGCCTCCACTGTTTATTAAGCCCCCCCCCCCTGCCCTCCCTCCCCCCCTTTTTTTTCCCTGTTTTCTTTCCTTTTTTTGTCCCTTGTCAGTCCCTCCCTCCCTTTTTTTTTCTTTCTCTCTTTCTCCCCTCTCTTTCTCTCTATTCGTTAATATAAAATCAGCAACCAATGAAACCTGATAGAAGATAGCTTCGTTTTTAACAAAGTATTATTGTGTGCTTAATAATTTTTTTTGCCATAACGTGGCATACTGTATGTTATCTCTTAGTTATTAGATATGAATATTTATACAAAACTGTATGCCCCTTCATGTTTCTTTTTGATATTGTCTTTTGTATTACCAGATTGAGGTATGTAAATGTCTGTTTTTATTGGTTCCTAATAAAAAAAAAAAAAACAAATAAAAAAAAAAAAACAAGGGACATCACATTATGGGCAGTAGAACCGCGTTTCTTTTCTTATTTTTCCTCTGGCGTCATCATGCTTAGCACAACACTCCACGCACATCCTCGTTGGTGCTTCTTTTCTTGCGCTTGGTGGTATATGGTCCATAAAGTGACGACCAGTCAGGCCTTCTGGATTCATCAATATAGTAGCACGGCATCCAACTCTTTCTGCTCTTTGATGTTTCAGACATATGGCCTCACAAATCTTCCAAATAAAATCATGGTGAGGTACAGGCTTGGCATTCTTTGTTTTGAAGGGAATGTAAGCATTCCAAGGACATTGTTCCACCAGATGTCCAAAGATTTTTTTAATACTTTCTCTCTTGCTTTCAAACAGCAGGATAAAAAGTCATCACCTGGTCGGCTTTGTCAACACCTCCCATGGTGCTGTTGTAATCCAGAACAACTTGTGGTTTGAGGATCTCTTTCCCACCTCTCGTTCTAGCCATAGCAGTGGCAGTGTTGTGTACAGTGCTCAAAAGGCAGACATCCTTTTTGTCATGCCAAAAGGGCCATCATTTTGCCTTTTTGCCAGGCAACTATTTCCCCAGTCTTCAGCTTTTGTTTGGCAAACATGGATGGCATTTATAGCTCTATCAGTTCCATAGGCATCAGTTTTATGTTTGATCAAAAACTCAAAAAGTACAGGGGAGCTGTAAAAATTATCTGTGGTTACACAATACCCTTGATTGAGCAATGGCTCAGTTAGTGCAAGCACAGATGTAGCCACTCCATAGCTGCTGAATCTGGGGTAAAATTTTGTGCCTCTCCCAGTGTAAATGAGGGTCTTCCATATGTACCCCATATGTACCCTGTTGATGATTCACACAGCATAAACAATTTGACTCCAAATCTGGCCCTCTTGGATGCGATGTATTGGATCCAGCTAAGCCTTCCCTTTCGTCTTTGCTTATTTCTCTTTGGGGCACATACCCATCTCTGAAGTTCTCCAACATCATCTGATTCAATTTTTTTTCAGCTTGGGTGCAGGATGAGTGGTCTCATCAAATGTTTCATTATTTGAGAAATGTAGAAACTTAATTATCAGGCAAAAACGATACTCAGACATGACTGTGCAAAAAAAAAAAAGTGAAGCAATCAGCCTATTAGTGGACCAATACCACTTCTGCAGGGGTTTCCACACCAGTCCCTGTAGAATAATTTGGTCAGGGCAGGCGGCAGGCAGAGATGTGGTCAGAATCCAGGCAGAGGTCAGGGCAGGCGGCAGGCAGAGACATAGTCAAAGTTCAAGCAGAGGTCAGGCAGGCGGAGACGCGGTCAGAATCCAGGCAGAGGTCAGGCAGACGGGAGGCAGAGAAGTGGACAAAAAGTCGGACAGAGGTCAGTAATCAAATGTAATAACAGATAGGCAGTGCACTGTAACAGTGTAACACTCCAACGATCAAAAAGATACTGGCTACCTTGTATTGGATTCAATACAGTTATTTGTATTGAATCCAAAACAAATTCATTTGAATTACCCGCCGCGATACGCCCATTGGCAACAACCGCATGCACCAACGTCACCGGGAACTCCGCGGTGACTCATCAGTTGCAGAAGAAGTGAGGAGACACTGTTGCAGAGGAAGAGAGGAGATGCGATGGCAGAAGGAAAATGAAGGAGGACGCCGGCAGATAAGGAAAGGCTGTATTTATAATTACTTATCACTGGCTTACCTACCCCCAGTGTGACTCGAGGATACTGCTTTTAGCAACTTTTTTCTAGGGAGGTTAAAAGATCATCTGCATAAAGTGAAATTTTGTATTGTGTATCTCTTATGCGAATGCCTTTAAAATCAGGGTTGTTATGTAGGGCAACTGCTAAATTTTCCATCACTAAAGCATATAGTAATTAAAGGAATGTAATTTATAAAATTTCAGAGTGAAGCCATCTGGACCAGGGCTTTTCCCCGATGGAGTGGTTTTAATGGCCATAGATACCTCCTCTTCAGCGAAGGGTGTTTCTAAATGAGAAACAATATCATGGTTTAGCGTCGGTGTCACACTTACCTCTACCTTGCTAAAGCGAAGAAGCTTCTCTTATGCACATGCAGGCAGTTCTGATTTTGGGCATGCCTACGCTAGCAAGCTTTATCAGCTTCACCGGCCAATCAGGAAATAGCCTTCTAATCACCCCTGGCTATTTAGCTAGCTCACACACTGCACTCGATTTTCGTGCAACGTGTCTCCATTGTGCCGAGCCCCTAGTTCTGTGAGCTAGTTCCTGTTCACTTGTCTGTTGGTTGCCAGCCAACTTCCCTGTGCTGTTCCAGTGTTCCTGTCTGTCTATGGATATCCCTGAGTCACCTGTGCCTCCTGTTGCTTCCAGTGTCTCCTGTGTTCCCTGTGCCCGCAGTGACCCCCGTATCACTAGTGTCTGTCTCCTGGATCCCTGGCAATCAACCCCTGACCTCTGACGGCAATCGACCCCGACTCCTGACCTCTCTTGATTGCTGCCTGCCTCAACCCCAGCTTTTGTCGACTAATCCTTCTGCTTTGTGATTTGGTACCGTGTTTTGCCCACCTTGGTGTGCTCAAGGACTGCAACCTGGCAGTAACTAGCAGCGCAACATCCTCACCATCAGAGGCTCTGGAGAAAACCTGGTTGCAACTTGGCCCTTCTCAGGGCTCACATCACCTCGCTGCTAGCCATAGCAGCCCCCAGTGGTCCTGTCTCTCTGTGTGTGACAGTCGGTAATGCAGTAGAATCTATGTACTCCTGCAAAGGCTGTGGGGATGTGTGCGAAGAGTCAAGGTTATATAAATCCGAATAATTTTTCTTGAACACTTGTAAAATGCCCTGGGGGATAGAAGTGGTTGTACCCTGAGGGTTGCGGATGGAGGAAATGTATGTGGTTGGTGCTCTGGGATGTAAACCCCGCGCAAGAAGTTTGCCACATTTGTCCCCATACTGCTATACCAGCTTGAGGGATCTGTCCCTGTATTTTTGGTGGGTCAGGTGATATAATTGGAGAAGATGTTTCCTTGCAGCTGACAGATCCAAAAAAACATTTGGTGCCATATTTTGTTTATGTACCGTGAATTTTTTTGAGGTATCTGCTATGTCCTGAGATCTGATCCTTTTGAGACGTGCACCCTGTTGAATTAGAATGCCTCTGATAACAGCTTTTAAAGCTTCTCATTGTATGGGGAGAGGTGTAGGGTCAGAGGCATGGTCACCCAAAAAAATAGTGATTGCAGTTTTTATGGTATTGGCACATACTGTGTCCTTAAACAGAGAATCAATGCATTTCCAAAACCATTCCTTTCTGCCTAGGTTTGGTATTATTAACGTTACAAAGACAGAGGAATAGTCAGACCAGAGACAACTGTCAATAGACGTCATAGGGTGCCAATCTAAAGCTCTATGGCTAACAAAGATGTAGGGTTCAGAGTATGCAAAGAGTCAATCGATTGAAGCTCCTGGAGTTTAGATTAGAATGCATTCAATTTAGAATAAGAAGTAGAGATTTTCCCAGATGAGGTATCAATCCTAGAGAGCAAAATTAGGATCTCTGCCCACTATGAGGATACATTCTGTGAATCCTTTTAATTTGTCTAGGTACTTTATAGTGACAATTGCAGGCTGTTGATTAGGCGAGTAAAGAGAGGTCACTATATAAAATTCGTCCCCAGGTGGTAAATTTTACAAACACGTATCTACCCAGTGGGTCTAACATGGTGTTAAGAACCTGAGCTAGGGGGGATTTATGAAAAGCTATAGATACTCCTTTTGATTTAGCTTCAGGATTAGTACTATGGAACCAAGAGGGATAATAACGGTTGCGCAGGAACGGTATTTTTTAAATTTGAATGTGCTTTTCTTGGAGTAAAAGAATATGCACTTTAGCCTAAAAAAATTTTTAAAAGCTGCCTAATTAGGCCGTTTACCTATGTGGGTAAGTCCCGCCTGGGAAATAATGTATATTACTAGCGTAAAATCTATAGAAATAGTGCAATAACCTTTTGTGCAACATTACATAAAACAACCATAAACACAATTTTTAAATCAAATGACGCCACTTTACAGAAGCCCGGGCCGGCTGGGCTATGCTGACCAAGGATGTATTGGTAATCTATCACATCTAAATCTGAATGTGCCCCTGTAAGGGGACCATCCATCGATTGTGTACAGATATAGCAATGTCGGCCCAAGAATCCACCAGAAAAAATGCATTTAAGACATTTAAAAATTAAAGTCTGAAATGTCTATTTAAACAAATGTAAACTAGTACAAAATCAGGGGAAATAACTCGATACCATGGTATGCATACGTGCAAAAGGCATTCACTATCATAATTAACAGATCCATTGACACTGCCATGTAAACATAATAACATGCAGTGCATAAATGCACAGTGCATAAATGCAAAAGGCAGCCCTGATTTTATTTTATGATTAAAGTGACTTTGCCATATGGACACCCGGACCAGCAGAGCCTCTCTTTACATAAAAGGGGAATGTTGTAGTGTCCGCATCAGGGGTCTAGTAACGTATAAAATACTCAAGCAGCGATGGTGGTCCAAGAATCCAATAGGCAAAACACACCGGTGCCAAATTCTGAGATGCCCATTCAACTAAGACAAACTAGTACAAGATCCAGGGAAATAATAGCATACTAGTATGCAACCTGAGGGAGTAGTACAATAGCATGAGGAGCAGGATTGTAAAAGGTAACCACAAGCCCATTTTGTGGATTAGCCGTGTCTGCTAACTGAGGCCACGTCTTTGTGGCCTGGTTGCAGTCGTTCAGTCCAGGTGAGGAAAAAAGACCGGGAATTCTTCCAGAAGCCGGCGATTTCCCGACATGTCTCCCTTTCTGGGATGATTTGGATTTAGGCCCCATGAGAGAGGATGGTCAGAAGGCACAAGGATGCAGTTAGATGTAGTTAAACCCCCGGCGGCTGCAGGAGCTTTCCCAACATGCGTCCTACACCGCCATCAGCTGGCCACGCCCCCCCACTCCAATATTTTTAATATATTCTCTACATTTTTTTTAATTCAGAGCAGAAGTATCTTGTATAAAATATGATGCTTCCATGAAAAACGTTATCAGAAATACAGGAAGTAGTTTCAGCAACTACTATAGATTGCTTTAAAAAAAAGCTGGATGTTTTTCTAGAAACACAAAATATAACTGTGTATTAAGGATATAAAATAAAAATAACAGTGACTGTTGATCCAGGGAACATCCGATTGCCTCATGGAATCAGGAAGGAGTTTCTTTCCCCTTTTGAAGCAAATTGTACCAGGGGTTTTTTCGCCTTCCTCCGGACCAACTATGTCATATAGGGTTTTATATCTGGGACATGTTTTTTTTCCTAGTGGTTGAACTTGATGGACTTATGTCTTTTTTCAACCTAACCTACTTTGTATACATGTGAAAGGATAGGCACTGTGAAATCAGGCATTCATTTCTAAAGCTGCGTACACACTTCCATTTTTTGTCGTTGGAAAGGATCTTTCACGATCCTTTCCAACGACAAGGGAGTGCACGATGCATGAACGGTGCTGTACATACAGCACCGTTCATGCTCTATGGAGAGGGGAGGGGGAGAGCGATGGAGCGGCACCCTGCTGCGCGCTCTCCCCTTCCCTTTCATTAGGATCGGCTGTCGTCCATCGTCCGTGGATCTGGCAGGTCGGTCGTCCGGACGATGGACGTCACCGACTGTACACACGGCAGATTTTCACCCGATAATTGGCCGATGCCGATTATCGGGTGATAAAAATCTGACGTGTGTACGTAGCTTAACTCGATGAATATAGGCCTGTACAAGTCTCCAAGAAGCCTCTTTGTACATGTTTTTTTTTCTTACAACAAAATGAAAATAAAAAATGACATTGAACTAGGAAAAAGTCAGGTTGGTTTATCTCCCTGGTGTCACACAAAGAGTTTTCCGACTCATCAGAACATCAGAAGCCAAAAGCTGCCAGTGTCACAATGAAGTCAGCCCTCCCTCTATTTCAGTGCTTGGCTGCAAGATGAAATGGCTTCAAGCAGCTGCTGTCGGTATGATGTGGAGCACACACAAAGAAGCTCCCATTTAGATGATATCTCTAGTGAGGATTTTTTTTTACAGTAAACTTTTTGTGGAAATATGTGAAAACTTTTAATGATAAGGGATTTAAATTATTATCAAGAGTTGCTATTAGTAACAAGACAGTAAAGATTTGGAAATACAGAGACCTGAAAGTATAATTTATCACTAAGATCATTTTCTTCTAAATCACCATATTTCTCATAAAAATAAGAAGAGAAATCACAGGATTCCAAACAAAAACAACTACTAAAACACACAGGGGAGGACACTGTCCATGTAAGCTCACAGTCTTCATAGTTGCTAATAGCTTAAACCGTTGGTTCACCCAATTTTAAAAAGGTTGGAGATTCTCCCTCTGATGCTAACTTTCCCTCCATGAGTAGTGGATTCTGTTTAACACTCCTTTGCCTTTGTGCTGAGAAGCACTTTTTCTTAATTTATTTGGACATCCAGTTTCCAGAATCTCACAAACTATTCTAGACCATTGTTACATTGATACAATGTTTCCTCTATGTGGCTGGGCAGAAACAACATTGTGCAAATTAATATCCTGCATAGCCCTTTCTTTCTTTTGCATATGCTACATATCCTTCTGCAAAATACCTTTTATCGGGTTAAACATACTCTCATCTCCTCTTTGGAACAGTGAAAAAAAATTTAGTCTGACCTAAAAAATATTGGTAGATGGGGTACTGTCTTATCTGATATTACATACTCTGCAAGTTCTTTCACTCCTTGACCATTAATACCTAGATCTGCTTAACCCTAATTCTTCTTCCTCACTAACATTCAGGCCCTTTGGACAACCTTCTCCACATTCAGTTATATCCACCATGACCTTCCTTACCTGTTAATTACAGTTTCTCACCAAGAATTTTGGTTGGACTGACTTCAAATGGCATCAGCATTGATGCTGAAGAGGCATATTTCAGGTATGCTGCATTAAACAACATGAGTCATGGCAGATTTTGTCTGTCAGATGAATGGCCTTTAACATAACATGTCATGTTTTATTTCAAAGCTAAGATGTAATGAGGTTTATCAGGTTACAACAACATGGAACCACAAAATATTGGCACACAAAAAATGTTGTGTTTTTCTTCTAGATGAGGATTGGCACAAAGCATTCAAAATATAGATCTGCATTTTCTGGCTTTATTCAGAAGAAAATTTTAAGATCCTCATAAGATGGTATAGGAACCCATTTTCATTATATTGTATTTATTCAAGAGTAATGAGTGTATGGGGAACATGTTGATACCTCTATCCATATATGGTGGAGTTGTCTACTGATCCAGCCATACTGGACTGAAATCTTATCCATTTGTACTGATCTATATGGTGACCCTCCATCACTCTCCCCAGGTAGGGCCCTCTTGACCATTCTACCAGGTTCATTGGCATCCTAAATATAGGCTTTTTACTGCCATTTATTGGCAGCTGCTAGACTATTTTCTCTAAGAAATCCACCCCTTCCACCTAATATGGGTGGATAAAGTTAACAAAGCATGAGAACTGATGAACGTAAGGCGCTAGACAAAACTACCTTTAATACTTTCATGTCATTAATGTTGTATAATAGGATCCATTTCTATACTTGTATCCCGTAACTAAGCTTCATGTTGGATCGTGGTCAACTTATTCTATCCTTCCCTTTATCTCACCTTTGCCCCCTTGCAATGGTTTTTCAGGTTTGTTGGTATTAACTTTTAGGTTTTGCTCCATGCATTATTTATTGTTATTTACTATTCAATGTGTTATGTTTGAAGTTGTTCTTTTTCTTAAAAGTATCCATCCCATTTTACTGTTTTGCTATTCTTTATAATGTACAATGTTCTGAAAATGTAAAAAAACAGATTTAACCTAAAAATGTTCTTTTGCTTGCTCTTTGTATTGGCCTAATAATTTTTGTTTTTGTGGATACCACATTTACCCTTAAGTGGTTTAATTTTGCCCATTCTCCATTAGTGCTGCATTGATACTTGGCAACATTTGGCAAGTGAGATTTTTATGTGCATTAGAGCTTTATGGGATTTACTCACTAATACTGGAGAATAGAAATGCTATTCTATGTTCTTTTGTAATGCCTTCCTATACTTATTAAATATTATATTTCTTAGAGATCATAACTGCTTCTGTAAATCCACTCGGATTGCTCCCCACTGCATCACCAGAAACAACATTCTTATCTCAGAGGACAAAAATTATATATATATCTCTTATCTTATAAAATATATATATATGTCTCCTATCTCAGAGACATAACTATAAAATTTATGGTTTTCACTTTTGACCAGATTTTACCTCTAATATTTTAAACTATTACAAAATCAATAAAAAGCCTAGGGATGAAGAACAACATATTTGTCAAAAGCTAGAAGTGTTGGGAGATTGTAGACTGAAAGCAATTTGACATCAAAGTGGCAAATTTTTAGTAATGATAAATGGAAAATGATCAGTTTGTTACTTTACAGCTCAGGTGATACAAGTTTGCTGGTAGAATCTTTACAGACATTAAACTTTGCTTTTACTATTTAATCTACAAGGGAATAAATAGTCACTACAATTATATTTGGATATATTAGTTAGAGAAAGCAGCCTAATATTTGAATGTGTTATTTAAACTTTCATGAAAGTTGTGCAATAATAGATATATGTGGAGATGTGGAGGTTGCTTTTTTTGCCTTGCCCTATCTTTCTGCTTCTGCACACTGAAGATCTAGATAACAATACTCTTTCAGGAAAGGAGGAGGTTGTAACCTTAGCTAAGGCATTTGGCGAACGCAGGAAGAATTCACACTATATGTGTCTTCATAGCACATCTTGCTGGTCTCTTCCTTTTTACCACGAGTCATCTAATGCAGCAAAACATACATTAAATTATAGTAAATCTCATGGGAAAAAAGGCCAGAGATCTGCAGTTACATTAGCAATTTTGTAACAATCTATGTTGAGACAACAGAACAAATTGCCACAAACAACAAAAAAGGTAACAATCACAGTTGTGAAGCTTCAGCTCTGTTGTGGCACTGACTATAGATATACATATGACACAGATAAAGTAAGAAAATTAGACATTGATGTTTCTGCATATCAGAAACTATGTGAATCATGGTGCACCCAGATTTTTCAGAATATCCAATATGTTATAATCAGCAATAAAAACATTATGTAGAATTGAAAAAAATACTTTACATAAAGATTCTGAATTTTTCTTTTGAGCAATCAACACATTGATGTGTAGAAATAAAGAGTTTAGTTAATCTGAATAGCAAAATTTGTACACAACTTTTATTAAATACATACTTTACATGTCTGCCTGCAAATAATGTTCATTTATCTCTAATTCTACAGGTACGTCTCCCACTCTACCAAATCTCAGCACCAAATCTCAGCACTGTGTATGCAATTGTTTTCCCCTGCAACCCTCATCTGATTGTATATGGTACGTCTCCCACTCTGCCAAATCTCAGCCCTGTGTATGCAATTGTTTTCCCCTGCAACCCTCATCTGATTGTATATGGTATGTCTCCCATTGTAGATGAATTTATTGCACCATCTCCTCATAGAGTTATCTGTTCACTATCTCTTAGTTCCAGCTGAGTGCACATTGATATTTATTGCCCTGCCAACCCCTCCCCTCCCCAGGTTCAACTGATTCCTTGTTACTCTGATCAGTCCATCTATAATCAGAGCCCAAAGCACTTCCATTTAAACAACAGGCAAGGTCACGTTGGGACCCTGGTCACGTGCCCAAATTATAAGTGCAATGGGAATTAATCCAGGGAATTGACACAGGAATTGGAACATTTGGACTTTTAATTATACTCTACAACTTCTACCTCCTGCCTTTGGACTGATTTATCCATCTGGACTCCAACACATCCTCTGCTGCTGCCATTCTGCACTGGTATTTCATCAAACCATCTCTTTGACTCAATCATCATTCTTCACTCCTGGAACTCAGCAAGTTTACAAGCCTCACTTGAACCCATATTATTGGACTGCTTCTCTTGGACTTCAGTTTGCCACATTGTTTATTGTACACATATGGTTCCCAATTATCTGTAAAAATGTATTATTCATCCTGCTCCCTCTTTGCTGGCACTACTCCCTGTACTCCCCAGTCTGATAACTCATTGGGCCTGATTTATTTAAGCTCTCCAAGGATGAAGAGAATACACTTTCATCAGTGAAGCTGGGTGATCCAGCAATCCTGGAGTGGATTTTGTGCAGGATTAAAAACTTTGCTATCAAATAGCACATGAATTTTAACAAATCCATTCCAGGTTTGCTGGATCACCAAGCCTCACTGATGAAAGTGTATCCTCCCCAGTCTTGGAGAGCTTTAATAAATCACGCGCATTTTCTCCCTGCTCCTTCACTGTCCTTATTTCTCTGTCTGTGCTCCTGCACCTTTTTACTTTACTGATACTCTCTGGTGACATCTCACCCAACCCTGGTCCCCCACACTGCCTCCCCCTTCCATATACTCTCGGCAAGACACTCCCTTCTCCTAACTTCATCCCCATTCACCATACCCAAAAGTTCTAACCCCCTCTCTCTGGCAGTCTATGGAATGCCAGATCTGTTGGCAACAAATTAACCTCCATACACAACCTTCTCCTTTCTTGCACTCACTGAAACTTGGCTTTCCTCCTCTGACTCTGCCCCTGCTGCTGCTCTCTCCTATGGAGGCCTGCACTTTACACACCCCCCAGACCTGGCAACAAAGTAGGGGGTGGTGTGGGTCTCCTTCTCTCACCTAACTGTACATACAGAGTCCTTCCCACCCCACCCTCTCTCATTTTCACCTCATTTGAAGTCCACTCCATCCGACTCTTTAGCCCCTTACCCCTCATTGTTGCTGTTGTCTACCGCCCCCCTGGCCCAGTATCACAATTTGTGGATAACTTTGTATCCTGGCTCCCACACATTCTTTCCCATGACCTGCCCACCCTCATCCTTGGTGATTTTAATGTTGCAATGGATGAGCCCAACCTTCCCTCCTCAGCCAAACTGCTCTCCATTACCTCCTCATTTGGACTCACACAGCACATCAGTGGCCCCACACACATAGCTGGACACACTTTAGACCTGGTATTTTCTAAATTCTGGAACCTCACCCTCCTTGACAACTCACCATTTCCCCTTTTTGATCAAAACCCTATCACCTTCAACCTATCAAACCCTTGCCTTCCCTTCCCACATCCCAGACTTGGTCAATGGCAGAGAGATATCCGTTACATTGACCAGAACCTTTTCTCAAACTTCCTTGTGTCCCTAACCCCTTCCCTCTCCAAAATCTCCTCCCCAGATGAAGCTGCCACCATGTTAAACCACTCTCTTTCCCTGGCTTTGGATAATGTTGCTCCTGTCACCTTTCGCTACCCGCCCTGCCAACCCTTGACCCTGGCACAACAATCACACCAAACAGCTACAAAAGTCTGTTCGTGCAGCTGAGCACAAGTGGAGGAAATCTGGCCTCAGCGCTGACTTCATGGACTACAAAGCCAAGCTTCAAAGCTTTAACACAGAGCTCATTGTCACCAAACAAAATTATTTCTCCACGGATACAAGACTTCTCTAGAGCTGCCCCAACTCTCTGGAATGGTCTTCCTCGTCCTATTCGGCTTGCTTCTACTTTCTGCTCATTTAAAAAAGCGCTCAAAACCCATTTTTTTAAACTTGCCTACTCATCTTCTTCTGTCTTTTGAAACCATCACTACTTCCCACCACTACAAATCTCCCATCCTTTTGTGTGTGAAATTCCCCACCTACTAGATTGTAAGTTCTTCGGGGCAGGGTCCGCTCCTCCTGTATCACTGTCTGTATTAGTCGGTCACTTGCAATCCCTATTTAATGTACAGAGCTGCGTAATATGTTGGCGCTTTATAAATCCTGTTTAATAATAATAATACTACTAATAATAATAATAATAATGTGAATGCTTAATGTGACTCTTAGTGACCCATCCCTACATATTCACCTGTATGCAGCCATATGTGTTTACCTCTCCGCAACTGGATGGTTATTGACAGTGTTGGACACATTCATAGTAGAGTTATAGCTGGTCCCACTAGTTTCTAGAAGGTGACCATGGTCATCATTTGGTGGATACCTGGGGCAGTATTGCTAATGAAACTTAAAACTGGCACTTGTCAGTAGTTTGTATTGACAGTAAAAGATAGATATGCTGTATTGCAATACATGTCCTCTTTATAGCACATTTCTATAAAAACACCAAATCAAAAAGCAACAATTGTCTACATATCACAAAGACACAATGCCCCATGAACAGGTTATATATTAATGATGTGAGCTTGCTTTTCTTATTATGTGTTATTTCAACTTCAAAAGTGCATAATAGAGTGACATGTTAGAGGCCAGCAAGTGATTTATTAATATACATCAATATGAGTTGACACCATTATTATACAGATTGTCCAGAGAAAGAGAAAATAAATCAGAAGCTCCCAGTGGTACAGGATTAAGTGGAAGCACAGCGTCTTCAGTCCCAGATCATGAATTATTTATGTACATCAGGACAGCACGTGGCATGGGGCTGTTGTGCTCATAACCTACAGGCAGAACAGACGTCAGAGCTAATTACGTTCCAAGAATATGTCCTTGCATATATGGCGTTGACTTCATATGTAATCTGGTCACTTCATCATTTAATTTTATACTAATGCCATAAAAACTCTGCTGCAATTTTGAGTAAGATGGGCATCCTGGATCGCACCAATGTGTGCAAATTACACTTTTCCTTTCTGGAACGTGGAATCATGAGTTCATTGTTACTGCAACTTACTAATTTTAAACAAATGGATATTTTCTACCTCTTTAGCTCTGGTCTGACATCTTGGTCCTTGCTTAACTTCTTAAGGTACTAGAGCAAATGTGCAGCCATTGAGGTCAGAACTTTATTGGGTGTCTGAGACTTACTAGGGTATAAAAAAGGATGGA
This sequence comes from Pyxicephalus adspersus, assembly GCF_032062135.1. NCBI lineage: Eukaryota > Metazoa > Chordata > Amphibia > Anura > Pyxicephalidae > Pyxicephalus > Pyxicephalus adspersus. Next base: position 44,504,384 of record NC_092871.1, read on the forward strand.
GGAGCAGTCTTGGAGTTTAGATCTGATAAAACAAATCAGTGATGGAAAACTTTAACTTCTGCCCTGACAGAATCATTTTAAGACCCAAGCGCACCTTTAAGTCAGCTAAAAAAATCTAGGTATATCAAAACAACAGAACTCTGCATATGCAGGCAGGGGACAGGCTTTTCTATTCTGTCTGTGACTATAAAACTTTGAACAACTTTTTTATTTTCATGCACCTGGCATTTATTTAAGCTCAAGGGCAGGTTTGGCATTTTTTGTGTGCATTAAGGCCCTGTACAATCTACATTAAAACTCATGACCATGCATGCTGCAACTGACACAAACTGTCCATGTAAATGGACCCTTATGAACAAGGGCCACTTCAATAGCAATACCAGAATGTTATCTCATCAATAAAATTGCCATGGGTTATAATATCTAGTTGCTGAGAAAAATCTAAAGTGTTATTATACAGAATCAATTATACACGATGAAGTACTGAAATACCAGACTAAATGTTGGCTTGAAGTGTTCATCAAATTATGCTCTCATAATCAAAATCATAAAGTATAATTTCTAAGATAAATTCAGAAGCTTGATTATGTATGATGTAAGTGACCTGATTAAAACCGCCAATATTTGTTCATGCCTGGTAAAATGAGTGGTGAAATGGTTTCCCTGAGGAGTAGAGGGATTGAGCTTTATGCCAAAGTTACAGAATTTTTCCATTAGCTAAGTAAAATTAAAATTAACCATATATGTGTCATTATCTGCAAACACGTCAGCCTGTTGGTCCAATATCACAGCAGGTATGTGACGAGCACCTTGTTTACGTCTTCCTTAAGATAGATGGGATTAGCCTGTGTGACCATTTTTAAAAAGACAATGATGACAGAAACAGATTTCACGAATAAAGAGCTGATTGGTTAGCTTTTATCCAAATTTACCACCATTATGACCAAGTATATAATATAGCAATTCGGAGACGTGTTAGCAGAAGTTTTGGAACATTTTATTGCTATTGTAAACTAAAAAAAGTTTTAGACAAGGGGTCGACAGACCAGGATTTGGTCAATGGTATTGACTTTTAAGGACAGATCTATATAGGGGGAAGATCATGTGACAGGTAAGTACCAATTACCACCACCAGAGGGAGTGCTACAACCAAGGCACCTTAGATGAGGTTTCCTCCAGAAGCTGGATCATGCTTGTTTTTAATTCTAGCCTAGTTTACTGTTTTAATGAGTCACATGATGCAGACCAAGAATCAATGACAACATGGGAACCAGGAGATTCATGTAGAGAGCTGCTAGTTGGTGAGGAATTCAAGGTAGGCGGAGCTAATGAGGACTCAGACTCCCTACTTCTACAAGGATCTGTGACAGTAAGTTAGTATTCAGGCCTCACTCAACCACCCAATCACAAAGTGCAATATTAACTAATGCTTATGTTACCTTTTGGAACTAATAACAGCAGTGCAACAATGTGACTTTTTTTGCATAAACCCCACTGTAGCTTCCCTTTAATATTTTAAATAATTCTCAAAATAATATTACCACTAGGGCCCCTTTTTTTGGTTGAGCCAAGTTAAATTGCTAATACAGTAAACCAGTAAAAGTTATCAGTGGCAAATAATATTACAAACATTATTATTACTATATTAAAAATTGGAGAAACATTTTTCTTATGTTTCTTTAATTTCCAGGGCAATTCTCAGTCTCTTCCAGAAGTTCTCCTGTATGTTTGGCAATACCTTTCGGCACCTAGAGTGGGCTTCCCCATTAAATGCTTTGGGTCTCCAAACTATGTCTGTCATTGGCTCCTGGATGGGTTCACTGGGTTGTGTGCTATACTTACTATATATTGTCTACTGGTTACAATCACTAAGCCATATGGTATACACCTCTGGCTGGTATAGTGTATGGATCAGTGAATGCAGCTGATGAAAGGCACAATGCAATGGAGCATCAACCCAACTACTTTCCAGATTTTTGGCTTTCATACACTAACACCACTGCTGTTTCTAAGCTTTTTGTTCAACAAGGAAATTGATTTTGTTGGGGAAATACCCGATACAGGATCCAACATTAACTGTTATACAATGCAACCCTTTCCTAATGGGATATGTGTAATCACCTTCTCTTTTTCCCTTTAATGGTGGTCTAATCAATGGACTCTGCATAGTGACAGTGATGCACTTGCAATATTTAAATGACAAATATAACGAAATGTATGGGAGCCATCACTCTCTACAGCACTAAGTTTAGTTGAAATCTTTACCCATCATCTGCGTGATTTAAGGCCCCATTATTCTTTGACAGCAACTTAGGATATTTAGTCTGCTCCCTTTATCTTCTTGGTACGCCTGCTTTTTGCCAAATTGAATTACATTTAATCAGACAGGACCAGTCAGTGAAACAATTGGCTGGATTGGTGGTTTTGGTGTCCCAAGAGGACTGTTGGGTCTTTTATTAGTGACGGGTTATTAATTTCAGTACAAGTGGCAGGTGCTAACCTTTACCTAATTAGCCTTCCAAATACGTTCAAAAGCAAACAGCATGACAATACGTTTATCCAAGAGACCCTGCCAGGCCCTCCCTATTCTTTGTTGCCGTTTCCTATATTTTCCTGCGGAGCTAAAAAAAGCTTTATATGGAAGTCCAAGAAGCTCCTACAGTTACTCAAGATACCAAAGCCATCCCGCATATAGACAGTTCATATGCTGTTTGAAATTCATGTGCAAAATTCATGTGTACTCATGTGCAATGTGTTTAGGGTAAGAATATGTAAACAAAGCAGAGCATTTTATTTCTAAGTAAAAAAAAAAAAAAAGGCCCACAAGCAAAAATATTATGTCTTTTTCAATTAAGTCTATTTGTATTAGCTGAAGACAAAAGATATCATAAATCACTATGCTGCTGTAACTACTATGAACAAAAACTGAGAAAAAAATATAAACTGGCTTCACAGTTATTTGGTGCATGTGTGTGTGATACATTTAGAATGGAACATGAAAATAGTATAGTAGAGGTCAACTGACCTCCATAGTAGTAAACCAAACCCATACTATGGGGAAAGAGGGAAGACTTACCAAGGTGCCTGTGGAAATACTACATTTTGGGTCCTTTTCTCTCCTTGTCACACAGTTACTGTGTGACAGTCCAGCACTGAAGCCTTTTTTTCAGAATTCAGAACTGGATTCTCAGTAATAACATCAATATGAAATTGCCATGGGGATCTAGCACATCTGCAGAAGTCAATTATTAGAGCTAGGGACCCAGATGGCAAACACAGGTGTGAAAAACGTGCTTTACAAGGTAAAAAAAAAGAAAAAAAACTGAATGTGAGAAAAAGGGGGTGTGGGAAGGGTTATTTGTAGCCCAGAGATAGGCTTTAATGCATATACAGTATCACACTGCAGAAGAACACCAGTGTGATCAGAGGAGATATGACCCACAGGGAGGGCAGACAATTGTTGCACTTAAGTTTAAGTGCTACTAAACTTCTTGGAATAAAACTTTATAAGAAATGAGGGGGTTACCATTGTTGTCCACCATTTCAAAATGCCATTTTCTTGTTCTTTTAAAACCTCTAGCTTGAACCACTAGGTGGTATTTGAACTCAAGAAATACATTCAAATAAAAATTGTTCCCCTTCATGGCTTTCTGCCTTCCTACTCAAGTGCCCTATAATGGGCATCATGAGCCCATACATACATTCATACATACAGGGATGTGTCTGATCAGGAAAGTTAGCAGGCATTGGATAGCATGGTCAAACCAATTATGCCTAAATCAAGTGCACATTGATATTTAGATACATTATGCAGCTGCTATCAAACAAAAGACCAATAAAGGTTCAAACAAATATATAAAGAATAATAAACCTTTTTATTAACATTTAAATATAAGCACAAACCTTATTTAAAAAACATAAAGGGACAATAACTATCCTTAGGCATTTCAATATCAGATTTAGTTGGGCTTCTTGTCTCCTGCCAATAATCACTATTGGGCCTCATTTATGGAACGTACACAAATCGGTTTGAAAAAGAGGTTTGTTCTGCTATCGTCCTGCTGATTGCTGCTATGCATGTGATAAGTCCGTTAGTTAGTAAAAAAAAAATGAAATAAATAAAATGCCAGCTCTGTACGGAAATGTTCACTGCTGGATGTATTTACATTGTCTGCAGTGGTTAGCTATGTACATATTTCACAGTATTAGTAAAGTCTGAGGATGAAAATTTGACTTGAGAGGGGCTCTTTTATATACAATGCTAAAACAGCTTTTATAAAGAAGTTACATTTCATAAATTAAAATAGTAAATCCCTTGTTAGAGCTAAATAACGAATATGCACGTATACACTTTTATTAGTGCCTTTGTTACCTAATCAATACACTTTAATATCTAATTTAGAAAATTGGGACTAGAATCCCAGAGGTGAGCTAGTCCAATTCACAAGTGACAGTTCAGATACCAATTTTGCATCGTGTCAGGCATCGTAGCCAATTAAGTCTTCCTGAAATGTTACTTTTTCAGTGTGAACCCCATCTCATCTACATCTGTTTTATTCTCTTGAGATATGTTAGGCTCCAGTGGAGACTAAATGGCATGAGCATTTATACAGTTTTTGGGCAAAGCTGTTTTTCTAGCAAGTGCAGAAGTGGGGAGGTATACATTTAAATATATTTGGGAGGTAGTATTCACCTATTTTATTATTTATTTATTACAAGGGCTTGGAACATTTCCTGTACCTAAATAAATAGCTACATTTTGTTTGTAGTGGGAAGCAGGGGGAGTTTTCAAGTTTGACAAAACCAGTAAGTACAGAAGCTTTGCCTGATAGCTACATACAGTGGGGATAACTAAAATGTTTAATGTTTCTAAACAACCTAACTGGCCCACAACAAGGTGGTCCAGTCACACTTGACAAGATAAAGATCAAAACTGGGATTAAAGCACCACAGAAACAGATGGTGCCTACCTTAGTAAATGGGTAGGCATATACCTAGGAAGTGTAGTTGTTCAATATATTTGCATGACAACTTTACAGAAACCATTTTTCTGGAGCAACCTTGAGTTAGCCTTTAATTTTAGTAAATTCAGGCCTTCAATATACAGTACCACTGTATTACACTTAGTCACTTAAAAACAGAAAGCAAGCCATCTCTCTTTACACAGACAACATATGCCGTCCTTATGGCTGTAAAATAATCCACTATACATATGGACATGAAAAGAGAAAAGCAGGTGGGCTAAATCCACATAATGAATGAACTGTAGCTGTCTGCTCTCTGGAGAATAACAAATTGAATCACTTTCACAAAGGACACCCAACCAACCTCCTAGGTTTAAAAGAAGCATAATCCACAATCTAGAAGCTCATCAAATGATTTACAAAGCAGACAAGTGGCTGGAAGCAAGTTTCTTTATTTTTTTCGGGTTCCACCATCTTTAAAAAATAACACCAGTAATAAATTACACATCAATTTGTACAACTTTGTATTTTCATATACTGTATATAAAAAAAGACAACACAAATATTTAAGTGTTACCCAATTTTAGGTGTGAAATATACCAATGTGGCAAACAATAAGACACTAAGATGTATCCTGTGAGCAACATGCTTTGAAATAAGCTGCTTCAATTTAAATGTTCATGGAAATTTGGCATTAATTCATTGGCTTTTTTTGACAATCCCAAATACAAAGAGAGGGATTTCAAATCAGCACAAATAAATGTATGTTTATTACCAATGACGTTTTTTTTTTTTCTAAATAGTATAAAAAGACGGCCAAGATGTTGTAAAATGGTCAGAAAAACTCCATTTTAAAAGGAACACTTGAATGTCTTCGAGAAAAGGAAAAATGCAAAACATTCCGTATTTGTTGAGAATTATCATCATTATTGCTGGTCAACTTAGCATTGTAAAAAACTTACATCATACAAATAAATAAAAAAAAAAAAAGCCACTGCATTCAAGTCAAACTTGGGCTTATTTAAATTGGTATAGGTCACTAGTTATGAGTTTATTAAATACCAATTCACTCAAACAAAAATAAATCAAATTTAAGAGAAAGACATTGTCTACTTGAACTAAAATTTCTTTTGAGTAAGGAATAAAAAGAATGCCATCCAACTGTTCTACATTACACCATTTCTGTACTTATATAGAATTGGGAAGCTTCTACTGCTTTCTGTAACCCTTTTGGGGATAATTAATCATAACTTTTTGTGTGACAGAAAAAAAAATAAAAAAAACTGTGTTGTCTTCAGGACATGGAGAACTGTAATAAAACTGGCGGTGTTTCATTATAGTCTAGGTCGCCATTGAAAAGATTTCTCATCATTTTCCTACCGGGGAAGATGTGAGAGTATTACCTGAATGGGTACGAGGGGAAAAAAAACTTGGAAGAAGGTCTATCCATTTCTTGTCCAAAACTTCCTTGGGTTGGGTTTCATCCATAATCTATTCATTAGCTCCATTACAGTGATCTGTAGCTACCCTAATATTTATAATATGGATAGCCCAAATATGCTTACAAGCATATTTATTACCTTAGAATCATGAAGATTCGTATTTAAAATAACTTGCATTTCCTTTTTGTAAAGCCTATGTAGGAGTAGCAAAAAACATAGGCGACTACTGTGCGCAGAAGCCCCTCAGTAAGCACAGCGCAGCCAATGTCACTCTCCATACCTCATACCTCAGTCAACTAAGAAAGGCTTTATAAAGCTGGTAGATAATGTTTTCCTGAACACCCTTTTCCCAGACAGATGCAATTTTACTCTGCACCTACAGCCTAGCATGTTGACTGGTTTGAAATTTGTAAAAATTAAGGCCTGATCATGGAGATGATGGTTCTAAAAACAAAGTTAATCTAGCTGTATTACATTTCATTTACTAGATGGCTACAATTTAGTTTGTCAAAATAAAAATAAATAAGAAAACAGTCTGTACTAAAGAACTAACGTTTTTGTGATACTGCTTTTTATGGTTATTAATCTGGAGGAAAAAAGGCAGTTTCTCCTCTGATGGTAATCTAATACAATTTATGAACCAAAATTTGGATCTTTGGAGTACTAGGAGTCAAGAACTGTTAATTATCTGACCAGGGACTTAAGTACCAAGTTAAAAATAAAGTGTGCCCCTAAAACCCAAACCCAGTGATAAAAGGTAAACCTATAATATTTTATTAGGTTGGAGACTTCTTTTGGTACCTGTACAACCTTTGACATTTATTGGGGGTAGCTGCCACTGCTGCTCTTACGAGTATACTACTTGACGGCTGTCTCTAGTTTTTTTAAATTCTAGACATAGAACAACCAGATTATAAAGTTGAAACATTTGTTCTGCACACTTGTTCCAGGTCACAGAACGGAAGCCATGAGATCCAGTAACCTGGCATTTTAGAAGAAGAAATCAATAGTAACTTTATGATTTTCTCTGTAAAGATTGCCTTAAAAAAGTACATGTGCCAATACAGCAGGATGTGTATAGAGAAAATCCTGCTGACAAGTTACATACATTCACCTTTTTGGCAGTCAACTTCTTTTTAAGCTTTCTAGAATATGAATGCATTTCCTGCTCAGGTCACCGTCTGGATTTCCTATTTCCCCTGTCACTCCATGTGGTTCCATCCACTTCATTATAAGACATACAATTTAGTCGGGAGGACCCACAACAAATGATGGGGGAAGTCTAGCCACTAAATCAGTAATGACTACAGCAGTTGGAAAAAACTGAAGGAGCGGTTTCATACTAGATGGCCACCAACAAAAGTATAGAAGACTTTGTTTTGAAAGATTTTCTCTATACACCTCACTGTAACCCTAACAATTTGTATACTGCACAGAAAAAGTAGCAAACAAAAAACTATTGGCAACTGATGCAATTCATGAAAAACTCCATCTGTGCTTGCTTTATATTATTCACAGTTTTTACTTAGTTGATCCATAATCTCCTGCTTTATCACTTTTGCACCTCACAGAATCTTGTGACATCAGTTCAGATTCGGCTATCATGCCCTATAATCTCAAGATAACATTCAAAGATATTCAGTAATTAAGGATACAAGCAATCTTAACATTTTAAAGGGCACCTAAACTAAAGTTATCACCTTACATAAAAGGATAGATAACCCCTTTAATGGGCTGAGGATACCAGGACCACGTTGGACCTGCTTCAGGAAACCTCCGGAGGGATCGAGAGATCTACAAAGGTAAAGGTGAGCAAGTTTTTTTTTTAATTTCACTTCAAGCACAAGTGTTAATGTTTTACTGGAGTGCATCTTGCATGACCATTCAGTTTGATATATTACATACAGATCATTTAAAAAAGCACTGTATGTGTTGAGAGGTCAAAAAGACAAATTTTAAGTCGAATTTGTGTAACAGATAACCATCAGAAAAAAAAAATGACAACTTTGCCTGGATGTAAGGTTTAAAATGTAACCTTTATATAATTTGGCATTTTGATCTCTTCTTGCTTTTTTCCAGTATTATCCCATTACTTTTACAGAACTCTAAGTCGAATACATTTGCTGCAAAGATGTAATAATAAAAAAAAAAAAAAAAATGTATGCAGTAATTTATGTGGTGGGAAATAAAGGCCAATACAACATAGAAACCGTCGCCTTTGATATTTCAGATACCAGAAAGCAAATTAAGTTCTATAAATTAACATGGCAGCCTAATCCCAATGCAGTGATCAATAAAAGCACAAAAAAGACCGTTTACAAAAAAAAAAAAAAAAAAAACAGGCTTATAGCACATGTACTTAGGCATTCCAAACATTAAAGTACCAATATGTACAGAAAATATGTAGTGCTTTAAAAAAAATAAAGAGATCCTATATTTGAAGCATACATGTAATCTGAACCTAAATCATGAATAAGGGCAAAACAAATAAAAAATTTAGGTCACCATGCATGCCAATACATATTGGGCTTGTGTGATCAAAGCAGATGCATCACAGTGTGCTTGTGTCTTTAAAAAGTTGCCATGTATTTCATGTTTCTAGTTGACTTATAAGCATGAAGTGTAGCAGCGGTTTTGTCAAGTCTGTGACGTAAATTTGCTAAAAAACATAATTGTGTAGCACTGCATAAGAAATGAGTAATACATTCTGTTCCTTGAAAGGTGTTTTCATTTTGATAAATTTTTTAGGCTCTTGTGTAGAAGGCACAAGTGACATGTGGTGTGACAAATCAAGGGCTGCTATATAACTTATTTTATTCTCTAAATAGGACATTCAAGGAATAAAGCACAATGGTGTTATTTTTCCACTGCAAATTTAAAAGCAATTCAAATAAACAACTTAACAACAGATGTCCAGCAATGACTAATTATTTATATATATTACAGAAATGTGAAAAACCATTGTACAACATTTCTTCATTTAGTTGTGGATTGGCTAGTCTACAAGCCATTTTGCATTTTCTCATTTCACTAATGGAGGACCTTTAATCCATGAAACATAAATCTTAACTGCTGTGGGTATAATTTAGCTGTTTGAACATTCACTGTAGGTAATACTCCAGTCAATGGGTGATGTATTCTTGTGCTCCAAAAAGCCTTTTTTGGAAAGTCCAGACCTTTCCACAAACTCTGACTGTAGGCCATAGTCTTTTTTGTGTTGAGGCATTGCTTGTGTAACACAAATGGGTTTGGTATTCATTTGCTTAGGAGGGGCATCATAATCACAACTGTACTGTAAATCTTTTGACCTGTGTTCCTCCAGGGGTAACACACGAGCAAGCTTTTTTTTAGTGTCTCTGGAGTATTGGCAGGAGTCTTCTTTAGGTTGCCTAGTGTTATACTGAACAGTCACTGCAGTGGGGATTGCCGATTGCATGCCATTTACTGGTAGCTGGCTACTGGTGTTGGAACCCAACAATTGTCTGTTGTAACCCTGCTTCTGAGATGAAACTGGTGTATAGGATTCAAACTCGTCATTTGGTAAAACAACTTTCCTCGACACTTTATAATGGTTAAATCTTGCTTCATCTCCATGTGCACAGTCATCTTCATAATGACAGGGATTCTTTGTATCCTCCCAAGGAATGAGCAAGTCATAGGATTTCAAGCCACTTTTAATATGTATTCCACCAAGTTCCATTTGCAAGCTTTCTGTGTCTAGGGATTTGCTTCTTCTGTTAATAGAAAGTGGAACTGGCTTAAAAGGACTTAGCTTATTCTGCTCAAGGTGACGAGGAAGGCTGGTCACCCCCCAGTTAAAGTTGTGAAAAGAATGATGGGAGTCCATTTGTATTAAGTGTTCGTCACATTCAGCTAAAGACTCTTGTACGTAGCTGTGGTCAAAAGTCTCAAAGGATGATACAACCTCTTCATCTGGACTTAGATGGAGTTGCTGTTCACATTCACCTTCGTTTTCAACATAAACTACATCAAAAGTGACCATAGTGGGAAGAGAGTTTAAATTGTGATGAAATGATGAACTAGAACAAGCACTGCCAAGTCTTTCAGAAATACTTGAAAATAACATGTCATTATCGGCAAAATCTACAGCCTGCTCACATTCATTTTCTGCATTGTAAGTAGATAGGCAGGGAAATTCAGAAGCAAATACATTCTGGACATGATGCATAGGTGTAATACTAGAATTGGAAAGTTTGGCAATAGTTGCCAACTTAGTGTCATTCTGGTCTTGAGCTTCAAGGCTACCAACATTCAACTCAAAACCAGGATTTTCCACAAGTCCATTTCCATCCGTATGATTTACAAAACATCTGTGGTAATCACAGTCTGTTAAAGGGGTTTCCTGATAGTCTTTCCAAGACTGTTTTCCAGTTTCGATCGTATTTATTTCTTTGTCAACAACATGTTTGCTATCGTTTTGAGACAAAATGTTTTCTCTTGTAAGGCCACCCTTGCCTACGCCCATTAAGTTGACAGTCCTGATTTCACATTCAATTTGTTTTTCTTTGGAAAAAATATCTTTGTTTACATGCCCCAATCCTTTCAGTGCCGCTTCTCTTTGCATTTCCCAAAACAGCAGCTGCTTTTGAATTACTGCCAAGCGTTCCTCTTCTGTTTCAGTTGCACCCTTTTTGTGTTCTGTATCCTGACTTAACCCACTATTTAAGGAAAGATTAAAGTCGAAAAAATGATCAAGCATTTCAGAGCTTAGTGTTTTACTCTCATACAATGACTCTCCACCAGGTGCAGGACTCATGAGATTGTCATCAGGCTCATAAAACTCATAAAGTGCATCGCCACTGTAGCTGTCTCTTGGAAGACGTTCTTTTTGGGAGAAGCCTTCTCTGCCATCATCATCTGGACCAGGTGTGGTAGAGTCATAGTACCCTTCATCACTATTTGGTGCAGATTCTTGCTGATCGCTTTGAGGAGTCAACAACTCTGTGCTGCTTAAAACAGTTCTATCAATAAAGGCGTCTTCAGCACCCATTGAGTAAGCATGCGACTGCAGTTCAGTAAAGCTCTTTGGCATCTCTTCATGTACCTTTTCCTCTTCTAGTTCATAGCTTGCATCAGCTTCATTGCCATCTTCCAAAAGCCTCTGAAGGTACTCTTCCTCCATGTCATCTGGTGTTGCCATCTCCTCTCCACCACCTTGATAAGTTACCAGACATGAGCTTCTTTTTGTTGCCTCCCTGCTTCTTTGTAAGGAAAAGGAAATATCACTAATATTGTCAATGTCCTGTTCAGCAATAATATCTCCACATCCTGTAAGGGAATCAAAACTCTTGAGAGAGGACACTTCCTCAAACATAAGACTGAGATGGTCACCAGCAGAATGTGGTAAGGATTCTCTACCTAAGTCAGCATTTACAACATCAGGAGACATATCAGGTACTGAACTATTAGCAGGGCAGACAGGTTCAGAATTGGCGACAGCATTTTGGTCATTACAGAGTGCCTCAATGGTTTCCACAACAAATTCCCTATTTTTTTGTGGTGTTAAGTCCGGCATGCTTACAGAGCCTTGTTGAGTCTCTTCATTTTCACACACAACTGGGAGATTCCGTAAACAATCTGAGGAAACTCCTGAATCCTGACTCTTCATCTTTGGTTGCTCACTGCTGCACTGCAGTTCAGCATCCTCTGATGAGTACCTATTTAATTGTTCTAAAATAACAGTCTCAGTAATATGATCATACCGCTCACACTTGTCTGGGTCAGGAGTTTTGCTTTTCTTGTGTCTACGGATGCTGCTAAATAATCCCTTCAACCCTTTTTTTGGTCGTGGAAAGGAGAAAGATTTTTCTCCATTCATTTTTTTTTCAAAGCACTCTGTGCTGCCCATCGGAGATATATCATGGAAATTGAAATCAAGCTTAACTGGTGATTTAATTCCAGAATCAGCACTAAGAGAGCTAGGAAGAATATTTCCCGTCTTATAAAGGTCATGTCCATGATGCCTGTTGACAGAATTATCAGAACAGCCCTTCTTTCCATCATCCCCAGATACATCACTAATGCAGTCATGGGTCTTGCTTTTGCTCATGGATTTCTTAGCATTTCCTTTTCCAAAACCCTTGTGCTTTCCTCCAAAGAAACTGGGTAAAGTAACAATGCCCTTTCTTCCTCCAAAGAATTTAAAAGGAGTTTTTTTCTGCTTCCCTTGAGTTTGTTGGTCCATACAAGAATGAGTAGAGTGTACATCCACCCTGGGGCATTCTCCATCGTCATGTATTGTACAGTTAGAAGATAACGTTATATTATTTTCTTCTTGGCAACTGCTGCCAGTTTCCATGACAACTGGTATACATCAATAATGAGTGTTGGTTTTAAGAGAATGATTGTAGAGGCACTGGAATTTGATTAACATAAAAACATTCTTTGCAGACCTAGGAGGGAAAAAAACAAAACATTAAAACATGCACAGAAGTTTTCCACAAGACCCCAAACACAATTTTTTTTTCCAGTTAGAACCAAAATAAATGTAACAGTTTATGCTCACCAACCATAATGTTATGTTTGATTTTTAACCCAGGCTAATGACTATGTGATTGTTCTGCATGAATTTGTCAGAGACACAACCACTAGAAAATGCACAAAGAATACTTCCACATTCGAGAACACTCCTTTCAAACATATCTTTTAAAACAATTAAAAAAGGCAGGAGTGCTACATATGTAAGCAAGCGTTTCACTACCAATATGTGTGCTCAAAGTTGAACCTGCTGCTAGCGAGGCTGAAGCACTAAAGTCTGACTTAAAGCCTCTTACAAGCACAAACATTCTCCATGTGCAGAATATTACACACTTACTACTTGACATATTGTTAAGAGAGCTCAGTTTTCACATTGGACACTATATAACATATGGTGGCTGAAAGTATGCTGTCATATTAAACTCTACTTCTAGCCTGTTGACAGGAAAAGCAGATCATAGGAGAGATTATCGTACAGCTTCACAAAAGTTACACTGAAAACTCTGATCAAGGCTACTGAATCCTGATAGTACTTACTGATTTATTTTCCATACATGTTGCTTTACAGCAGATTACAGAACGCTAATGTAAATAGGTAAGATTATAGATGTATACAAACTGTATTTAAAAAGTATTTATAATCCTAAATAAGTATATAACTGCATAAAAGCAGTGTTTTGTTCATTTGTTACATGGTATGAAAATTTACTAAGAAAATAAAAAGTATATTTGACTAGGGAGGTATAAAGTAATGAAAGATCATGTGGTCCCATTGTATTTGTGGTAACTGCAGCACTGATAATATTTAACCCTACTGCTTTCCCAAGAGGATACACAAAAACTTAGCACTTCATTCATTTATAGACAAAATGCAGCTGCCTCAACCTACTTTCCTACCAATACCAACACCAAGCTTTGCTTGAATGAGACTTTACTAATTCTGTTAATATAATTCTACAGACACTGTACATACATAAAGTCTAAAACCTTGAGTAGGACAAAATTTAACTGAAAATTCCCTGCTGAATAAAGATTCTGGGAACTGCCAACAAGCAAAACATTTATAGCATATCCAGCATTAATGCTCTTGTGAACAACTAAGTTCCAGGTGAAGTCTGCACCAATATAAATAAACATTTACTAAATTCAGGTATAATTGTGCCAAAGATTTAGGAAAGAAAAGTAGTAATATGGAAAAACCCTAAAAATAATACTCCAGGATCAAATAACATAAGTTGAAATATTGTCTGGCCCATTCATCAGATTCTATCCCAACCTTGTGTGGCTGGACAGTGCACACAGTTTACAAAACGTCAACCAATATTTGTTTGTACTAATGAGTCCAGTCCCACCAACTGAACAGGGCACTACCACAGAGCAGCCATGTAGCGGCTGGCGTGGGCATAAATCTAACCCTGTCATCAATTTTGGGGTATCTGGAGTTGGAGTCAGCAAAAAATGTACCAGCGCCAACTTCTATAAAATGTAAGTGTTTCTGAAATCATTCAGTATATAGAAATGTCCTATTTTACAGATAACAGTCATGATATATTAGTTTCAATGAAGCTTAAAGCACAGTTGTCAATAGTATGAGGCTCATCTACGTACTATAGTACTTCTGCACACTAAAGCTGCGTACACACTTCCAATTTTTGTCGTTGGAAAGGATCTTTCACGATCCTTTCCAACGACAAGGGAGTGCACGATGCATGAACCGTGCTGTACATACAGCACCGTCCATGCTCTATGGAGAGGGGAGGGGGAGAGTGACGGAGCGGCACCCTGCTGCGCGCTCTCCCCTTCCCTTTCATTAGGATCGGCTGTCGTCCATCGTCCGTGGATCCGGCAGGTCGGTCGTCCGGACGATGGACGACACCGACTGTACACACGGCAGATTTTTGCCCGATAATTGGCCGATGCCGATTATCGGGCGATAAAAATCTGACGTGTGTACGTAGCTTAAGTTATAAGTCACTTACCATGTCCAAGAGAAACTATCTGAAGGGCAGGATGTAACAATAGCAGATATATTAATCCAGATGATGCTCGTTTTTATGAGACTGCAGACACACATTAACCAAAATGAATGTCATCATAATGTCGCCATACATGGACATGATTCCAGTCTATGAATAGAAACAAAAAGATGAACACTGGTATAAATACAAGACGTCTTCAAAGGGTGCAGTGCAAAATGCATAAACAAAAGAAAACCATTTGTTCCCAACATGACCATTAAGCACAAATGTGTTACACCTTGGTGTGTTGATCTTTATTGTTCCAATCAAATGAACTGAATGTGTACTGACAAGGGAAAATGTAATAAAATAAGCATATTTTATAGCACACCAAACAAATTAAACATGCAAGCTCTGTGTCTAATCTCCACAGTTTAATGTAAACTCGCCTTCACTGTGGTAGGGGAGCTCCCCTAACAAGGATCCCACAGAGAAAAACTGCAAACCAATAGGATGACGAAAGCTTTGGGCATACTAAGACTAGCAGTATTCACAAGCAGTTTGAAAAAAAATGGGTTTGTGGTTTATCCTTTATTGGACTATAGAACTCCATTATTTATGTCTATGTATATGGGGGATTTCCTTTCCAGCTGCTTTGACTCCAAAAACCCTTCCACATACCGAATGCAGCAAAACACTTGGGAAGTTGTAGTTTTGGGGCTGTTTTTCATTACTCTCTGTGTTTTTGCTGAGGAGATAAGCTTTCCGTTTGTCCTTGTTACCAAGATTAAAAAAATAAATAATGGCGAATAGAAAGTTTTACAGTTGTCTTCTGATATTTTCAGTTATGTCAGGTATGTCTTTCCACGCTGCAAATTACCGATTTGATTAATAAAAAGGAAAAGGAGAGGAAAATTGTTTTGTTATAGAAAGTAGTTAAAAAATGAAAAACATCAATTCACAAACCTAGAAGAAACAAATGCAACAAGTTCAGAAATCCAAACAATCTCCTCCATTTTTATCCTCCGGTAAAGAGTAAGAAAACTATACAGTGATAACATTGTTTTGTGAATTTTTTTTGGACTCATTACAGTACTAAGGCCTAATCATTGTTTTATAGTGTAACAAAAACCAAGGGATTGGTTTTTTTATAATTTAATCAAGACAAATTTGATTTGTTGTATTGTTTTGTTGTTCCTTTGGCATGAAGGAACTGAACTTTTTAGGAATGATTAATTACTGTAGTAAGATAAAATCTGCATAACACAATTAAAGTCCCTTTCAATGTTGCTATGTTCTCTATGTAATTATTTTCACACTATTCACTGCTGCATAGTCATTTGTGTCACAATTTGCTTTTGGGTAAATGTTTAAACTTCTACCAGCTATTACAACTAATGAGAGTGAGACAAATGCCATCTAGAAAATGCTCTTGAGTGTTCATCATGCCCAACTCCAGCCTTTACCAAATTCAGCACTAGCTGAGACATGTCAGATTGTGCCAAGCTTGGCATCACACATGACCACCATTGCTGGTTTGGCTGTCATTGACACACTTACTGGTGCTCTGGACTACCAGAGGGTTAAATGAGTGAAATTAGTAAAATCAAAAATAATCAAATTGCCCCCCTCATTCACTTATCTGACAATCATGGCTCATTTTACCTTTAGGCTTTGTACACAGGGTACATTTCTGTAGTTAGAAAGGAACTTTCACAATCCTTTCCAACGACAAAAGACTGCATGTATGAGCACTGTACATACAGCACCATTCTGCTCTATAGAGAGGAGGAGAACAGAGCAGCACCCACTGCGCTCCCTCCCCTACACTTCAATTATGAACATATGATGTTCGTGGATCCGGCAGGAAAGATCCTGGAACGACGTTGGATGAGTGCGGAACACACGTCAAGATTCTCATCGGATATCTGCCCTGAGGCGATTATTGGAAGATAATCATCTGATGTGTGTACGCAGCTTTAGGGTCAGGTAAAGGGCAGCTATCCGGGTAGGTACACGGGATCTGTCATTCATCACGCTTTAAATACATGACCAGTCACTGACTCACAGCAAAGCTGGGCATTTGTCAGTTGTCAGGACATTTGGTATTCATTCATCTGTTCTGGGTCAGTGATTCTCTAACCATATAATTTGATAAAACTGCCAGGGACAATGTGAATGAGGAAAAGTAAAATCATGCCTTTTATAACATGGTCCCTGTGGTTGCAATGCATTGATGACTAAAAGGTGACCCAGATTGATTAGAAGATTTAAATTAAAATGACACAGCAGAGTGGAGACACAATTTGTAAATTGATATTTGGGGACCATCTGTTAAATTGGAAAGGGACACGTGAATGTTCAGTTTGCTTTGGAAGAAGTATAAGCAGACAGCGAGACCGAGAATGTGTGTAGCCATAACAAAGTGAATCTGCTGATGGGGCATGTCAAGACAAAAGCTTGTCAGTGAATGCCAAAACACAGGAATATTCATGGCCTGTACCCTACTCATCTGTTAGCATAGTATACAGCTATTTATAATGAAATGGGGAATAGGAGAAGTACTATTAATGCCAGATCTGTAATGGTTACAAACAGACCAGTTGCCACAGTACAGGAAATCACGGTTTTCAAGTCTGTTCCCACAAATGAAAAAGTTTTGCATGCCAGATTTGGCTGCAATGCCCATTGAGAAATACAGAAGCAACAACTGTGGAGGATTTTTTGAAAATGCCGATTGCCTGGCCTCTCACGTTTTTCACTGAACAAAAACAAAATATCCCCCTTGGCAACAATAGGAAGCCTGCACGACTTCCTATCAATCCCTTTGGCAATGACCACACAACACATTCAGGGTGAATCTCATCCAGCAGAGGCACAGCAAAATGAAGAACGGAAAGTGCAGAATGTATACAGTGCTGGTGAATGTTATTCAGACTCCTAGAAATAAAACTTTCTAAGACATAAAATTCTGAATTAAATCTAGACTTAATAAATTCTATCGAGGCAATTTCTTGAGCAAAGTGACAACTTTAAAGAGCTGCTGGAGGTAAATCGTTTAACTTGCTGACTATGAACATCTACTGCTTTAGGAGATCCAGCAGCCCACTTACCTTACTTCCTGTATGAAAATGAGGAACAAACCTTCCACACTGATCCCACATAGGACACAAGCACAGTACACACTTCCTTGTACCAGGAGCAGCCGATCGCTGTTCCAGCAATATTTACAGAATGCAATACAATTGTCACATTGATAACCATAGGATGGTCCCTGATGCCGCAGTGTATGCTCTGCATTCCCTCCATGATTGTGTCAATCTTGATTAGTGCTTCTCAACCAGGGTTCCTCCAGAGGTTGCTGGGGGTCCCCTAAGCAGTTTGTGACTCTCAGGTCAATTTAGGTGACACCAATCTTTTTGGCCATCTGACATTTTCTCCCACTGGTCAGCAATGAGTCTTTCTTCCCACTGACCACCACTTTTATTGAACAGCACTCATGTTGGATCAGAGGCTGTGTCTGACCCGCTTTGTGTTGCATTTCTCTGGACAAACCTGAGCAGTGCTAACATAACAACCAAAACTGGTCTACCAATTCTTATTAACCTCCCTGGCAGTCTGAATAATAAATATTTTTAAATGTCAAAGCGGTACATTTAAAAATACTTTTACATTTCCCACCTGGTCCCACTTCCCAGCCACAAGCTCTCACAGCCCGCTCGGCTTCTGCGTCCCCTGGCCTCGCATTCCCCAACATTCAAGCGCCGGGGACGCAGACACCGGGCAGGCATCACCAGGTGACACAGATGCCAGCCATTGCTGGAGTATGCGCGGGAAAGTGGGGACCAGGTAAGTTTTAAAAACTCCCTGGCAATTCCTCCCTGAGTGTGGGTCGGGGTTACCACTTTCGGTACTGAAATTTAACCCTTATGCACACTCAGGAATTCCACCAGGGAGCTTAAATGCCATCCGCCCTTCCAATGCAAACATTCGGGTTTGGACAGCTGTTCTGCATCCTCTTCAATGCTCCTGATCATCAATGTCACTGGCAAAAAATGGAAGACCACATTTTAAGTCAGCATTACAAGAGAAATCTTTCAAGGGGGACACTCATTACTGTGACAACAGAAGATTTCACTTCCTGCAGTGTCTACAGCACAGGAAGTGGAGGTAAATCTCTCTAATGGGCCACTGATAACAAAATAAATCCCATCAATAAATACAAAACACAAACTGCGGACAGAGTTACCCTGGAAATGATGAAATGGGGGAGCAGGCTGGTAGGCCCCTGCAGAAAAGAAAGGATTAATGGTGCACATAGCAAGCAATGAAGAGCTTGGCCAGCAGACAAGCACCGACCCCCAATAGGAATTCAGCAAATAATGGAGTAGATTAGTGCCGTGTTGTAATACGAAGCACAGTACCCCCGTATGTGTTTATGTGCGCGGCTTTACCGGGCACACAGGTCTCCCCCCAGGCTCAGCTATAATCTGCATACATATTATATTTCTAACCCGCAATACTCCGCACCAGGCCCCGAGCCTCCGCTGTCTCCTGCACTCAGCACCCCAGACTCCGGCGTCTCTTCTCAGCAAATTGATGCTGCTAAACCAGCGCGGCCTCTACCTGACCACCTCCCCCCCCCCCCCCCCCCCCCCCCCCCATTAACTCCGGTGACTGGCAGCCCTGACAACCAATCAGAGAGCTCACCAACCTTCGTTTATATTTTCAGGACCAGCAAATCAGGAAGACGCAAACAGTGGGCTGGTTCGTTCTGCAATTGACAAGGGACGTAGCCAATCAGAGAGAAGATACACAGAGTGGCTTTCCGTTTGCTAGATTATCTAGTCTGTGCTTTGTGTGAAGCTCACGCTCCACCTTATAACTATGGAAATTGTGTGTGCGGCTGTTACTATAGCTCGCCAAATGTTACCTGTGTGTAGCACAAAATAATACAAAATATGATAGCACAATGCGAGGGAGAGTTATACCTGGGGTTGCTGAGCATCTGCAAAGAATGAATTATTCCACCTACATTACATACCTACCAAATTTCAGGGCTTGATAAAGGGCAGATTTGAGAATATTCATAGCAACCTGTGGGAGAATTACCCACTGTATAAAACAATATCAGACAGGCCACAGAGCTGTGTTGTTGTTGTTTTTGTTTTTGTTGTTGTTGTTGTTGTATGCAACCTGCTGGAGCCAAATCAACAATAAAAGCCAATTCCAGAATAATGTTCAATCTACGAGGTCTTTATATTAAATATCGAGACTGATAAAAAAATTTACTTTCATTTATTTTTATGACAATTTTATTGCATGTCCACTTCTAAATTATTCTCTTCATTCTCACTTAAGCACCAATGCTATCTTGTTTTGCACCGGTAAGAAGGTGTGGAACAGATCTGTTGTTTCCAGAAATCAGATGTTTTATTCTTTACTGCATCTATTGAAGATGATGTGTACAAAAAACACAATGTATCTGTTCTTTCACTGTTTCATGTTCAGGGTCTGAGATCCAAGGCTTTTTACTACTTCCACTCTAAAAAAGCGGACTTAATTTGTCTGAAGGAGACACGTTTTTCCACCTCCTCCATGGCTCCTACCCAGGGGTGCATGTGGCCAACGCCCCGGTGAAGCAGAGGGGAGTACTCATTGTTTTCCACACAACGGTGAATTTTTCTTTGGAAAAGAATATAGCAGACCCTGTTGGCCATTTTCTAATTTTAATAGGTGACCTGAATGATGCAAAGGGGACTCTTGTCACATACTATGCACCAAATGAAGGCCACATACTATGACATGTGACTACTAGTGCCACACTATGCACCAAATGAAAGTTGCCTTCTTCACCAAATTGCTCCAGCTGGTCCAGAAACACATGCAGGGAGGTATACTTATGTGTGGCGATACTAACGCTGCCTTGATGCCATGGTTGGATAAAAAAAAGTTTGCAAAACCCTACAGTATAACACAAGGAGACTGCAACCTCTCTTCCACATACACTTCTCTCATTCGCACCAGCTTCTCTCTCACATTGACCACAATTTTTGTTTCCTCAAAGAACCTCCCATTAGTTACCTCTTGGGAGATACTAGCGATACCCTGATCTGACTATAACACAGTCTTGACAACTTTTTCTATTCCCTAAACCAGACTCCTTTAGCTGGTCGCTGAATGACTCTCTTCCAAGCAACCCCACTGTGTCGGAAGGTTCAGGCGACACATTCTGACTACTTTACCCTCAACCAAACTACTGAGGTCTCGAGCGAAACTTTGTGGGCAGCTCACAAAACAGTTATTAGAGGCCGTTTTATTTATTTGCTCCCCCCCAGATTAAAAAGCAGCACAGCTAGCACAAATTGACCGTCTAGAAGGGTAATATTCTGAGTTGCGGACACAGTTTGCTACAAGGGAGCTGAATATTTCATATGCTCTGTATCTCTGGCTGAAAAGCAACTTAGATGGATTTAAGTAATTTCATCTACATAGCAATAAATCACATACAATGCTAGCTAGAAGTCTATGCCAACCAGATCGCCACTTTTCCCTCTATCGCCTCAAGGTCAATGGCTCCGGCCTCACGCATAACCCTGTACTAATTCTTCAGGAATTTCATAAAAGGCTGAGTGCACTGTACAAACCCTCGCATACGTTGGATAGCACGGCTATGGCCACCTGAACCAGATACAGATTCCACCCCATGGTCTTATTATTGCCCAATCCTATTACTAAATGTAGATGTTAAGTTGTTGGCGTCTATCCTGGCTACACGTCTAAATAGAAGTATCACTCACAGTTGATGGATCAAACGGGCTTTATTGCTAAGACAAGCGGGAAATATTATTCACAGTATCTTAGACCTTACACAGTATGCCCACACCGAGATGGTGCCAGCATTCCTTCTCAGCTTAGATGTTAAAAAAGCCTTCGACTCCTATGGCCATACCTTACACATCTCCTGATCTTCCATCATTCCACCCTTTGGTGTCCCTGCCTAATCCTATGTCCCTACTCCAAAAATTCAAACATTCTTGGGCCTACAACTTAATTTCAATAAATGTAAGGCAATAAATATCACTTTGAAGGGCCACAACGGTGTCCACTTTCTAAGCCTCCTTTCCATTTAAATGGGAGGAATGTCCTTTCCATTATTTAGGAGTGTATATTACACCATCCGATCAAAACCATGTATGCCGCCAACATCCCAGAACTGGCTCACCACTTGACCCCTCTGCTTGAGTCCTAGATGAGGTACCAAATATCCTAGCTGGGATGCATAGCTTCAATTTAAAAATGACATGGTTGTGGAAATTTCTGTACACCATGAGGGTGCTTCCAACAGAATTCCCAACCTCTACCTTTAAAGTATTACAAAAACAGGTGTTGACCTTTATCTAGGACTCTCGCAGACCCCGCATGCCCCAGCAGACCCTTTACTAACCACAAGGTCAGGTGGAGCCTAACAGTACCTCATCTCATATCTTAAGGTGCGTACACACTTCCAATTTTTATCGTTCCAATCGAACGACGAACGATCGATTGGGCAAAAAATTGGGCAAAAAATCGTTCGTAAAAAAGTAACCAACGACGCCGACGAACGATGAAAGTCGCTGGAAACGAACGACCGGACCAGGTTTTGGTGGAGACTCTGTTGTGGATTCCCTTCTGCACCCGCCCTGCCACTACTAATCTGATACTTAGACACTCTATTCAAGTTTGGGATTTGGTACGCAATACAGGTGGCTTAGAATCTACACACTCCCTACTCGCTACTATAATTGGGAATCTTTTGTTCCCACTGAGACTAGAGGACCCGCGCAGGTTTCAGTGGTGGGTGGACCATGGTCTATATAAAATCTTCCACTTTCTGGGCCCGATTGGAAGTTTAAATTCCAAGCGATAAAAGTACCAAATCCCAACCTCTGAGACTTTCCAACTTTTGCAAATCACTCACTTTATTTGGATGAGGGTACCCTCCTCTGCTGGAATTGTGTCAGTCTTTGACTGCTTGTGCGCTCTTGACTGTCAGGCGAAAGGGGCAATCTCAAGGCTTTATATTTTAGTGCGGAGTCGCACCTCAGTGCAGTTGCTCTACATGCACCACTGAGAAAAGAAAATAGGTGTAAACATGGAGCAGGAGGACTAGAAATAAATTTAGGACACGACAGCTCATTGTAGCATTAATGCCTCAGCAATAAAGACAAATTATAAATTGCTGATGCACTGGTACATTGTGCCAGTCTGTTCAACCAAGATGAAACCCAATCGGCGGAACACCTGTTTTCGAGGCGGCAGCACACCTGGTACCCTGTACCATTTTTGGTGGGAATGCCCTAAATTTGCAGAGATACTGGACGCACGTATAACACACATACACTCTAGTGGGTCTCATATTTCTGTCACCCCCACTATAGCTCAGGTTAAACATAATATGTCCTGGCTCCTGGATTGAATATTATATGCCAATGGGGTGGGACCAAACGAACTTGACGATGTAAAGCTCCATTACACGAGACCAAACTCATCCGTAGTGGCACCATTGTTAAAGTTTGCAATGACCTGATTACCTGTCTTGCCCTACCCCTTCCCGGGTTCTTTCCCCTTTTTTTATCTCTCCCTTTTCTCTTTCTGTTTTCTCTCTTTCCCTTCCTTTTTTTGTTGAGTTTATTTGCATTT
Organism: Pyxicephalus adspersus; assembly: GCF_032062135.1. Classification (NCBI taxonomy): domain Eukaryota; kingdom Metazoa; phylum Chordata; class Amphibia; order Anura; family Pyxicephalidae; genus Pyxicephalus; species Pyxicephalus adspersus. The sequence goes on from NC_092871.1 coordinate 44,527,928, forward strand.
GAAGTTACTCAAAGTGAATACACGTGTTCAACCCTGCCAGGAAGGGTGGCAGGGGTGCTAACCCCATCAGAGGACGTCCCCTTTGGGCAACTCCATGACCTGGGAGACTATAGGATTATTTTTATGGGTATATCATGCATGTTATTTGTACAACATTGTGCACAGGGGCCTACCTTGGTGCAAATATTGTCCCACACGGAGGGATTTGTTACTTGTGAAGTAAAGTACTATGTAAGGAACACTGTCACAGCTCCACAGGGCAGAGTGGTGGACCCTCCGTGTCACCAACCCAGTTGGTGGAGACGTGCACGGGGCATAGAATCTAAGCAACAGCCCGGTCTTTTCCAGAGCCTCTAGAGGTGAGGATGTTGTGCGGTGAGCTTCTGCCAGGTTGCTGCCCCCGTGCCCGCCAAAGCAGGTGACTGCTAACTAGAAGGAACAAATTGTGGTGCCAAAGCCAGAGACAGAGAATGGTCAGACAAGCCAAAGGTCAGGGCAGGCAGCGATCAGGAATAGTCAGGAAACAAGCCAAGGTCGGTACACAGATAAATCAGGAGGAGGAAGCACAAACTGGAACAGCAGAAACCTAAGTTTACAACCAAAAGGAACTCCTTGTGCAGCAACTTCCTGTTGCCAGTCATTTACTATAAAGGGAAGGTTATGTGATGGATGGTGCTATGTGACCTGCAGACATCCTAACCCACCACCAGAGGGAGGACTGGAGGGGAGGCAGCTCAGGTGCTGTTCGCATGTTTGCCAGCAGGTGGAGTGCATCTGCAAATCACTCTAGTCCTCTGAAACAAAGGGGCAGCTCACAGTGGGTCACATGATCTGGACCAGAAAGTAAAGCAGAGACTGGGATCCCTGAGTAGAGCTGGTGCCGGCAGAAGGACAATGCAAGGTGGGTGACACTAAGGAGGACACAGATCTGCTGGTCCTGCGGGGATCTGTGACAGACACTTTACAAAGCTGTTTGATCCAGTGCTTTAACACATTTGTGATTTTGATGTTTTATAAAATTTATTATTTGTAGGAGTTAAAACTATTTTTGTCAAATGACATCATAAAACGTGTGGGTTTATTGCTTATATTACTCATCAATTTATGCTGACCATCCTGTTCAAATAAAATGCCACAAAAGTTCTCCCACTCTCCTTTTCTAACTTTGTATGAAATCTCTGTCCTGGTTGTTCCTCTTATAAGGATTTGAAAGGCTCCAAAGGATATGTGGTGGATGAGTGGTTAGCACTCTGTCATAGGTTCCCAGATTGAAATCCTGACAATGGCTATAACTACATGTATGTTCTGTTTAAATAACATATTGTTATGTATTCTATTCTTTACAAATGTTGGCATTATCAAGAAGCAAACTGTTGTACCGTCCAAGAAATCAGGCTGAAACTTTTATTTTTTAATTTCTCCAAAACAAAATATTAGTAGTATTGTTCCAAACTCAAAATAGCTTTGCCAGTTCTCTTCTATGAGCCATCACATAATTCACTGGTTATATACTTTCAGCTCACTCCTTTATGAATAAGGAATGACTTGGAATGAAATCAGTAGCAGGAATCCACTATTTCAGTTGTCATGAGTCACAACTTTTGATTACATATTTCTGGTCCCTTTCTTTGACATCAGCTATTCTGGTGCTGCAAGTATCGAACTATTCTATCAGGGATCTGCAATTGATCAATAAGATGTAATTTTCCTATTTGCTGCAACAATCTCCTTATTACCAGACGACATTGTGACATTAGGGGCCTTGGGTGACCTAAAAAAAAAAAATTGAATTTACTGTTGAATATTTTTTGACAAACAAATTTATAACAATATACATTCAAAGTGACTATTTAATTAGAGAACGAAATGGAAGAAATTCTTCTGATCTAACCCCAAAAAGTCAGTGAACATGCTAATATATTACAAGTCAGAATTTGTGTATGGTTAGAGCATATCTGGTCTCGGGTCCTACTTTGTCTACATTCCCTCAACCCAGTGCTTACAGCCACAAAAAAGGTATAGGCAAATAGCAACTTTTCCATTGTCAATAATTATGTGCAGTTGGAACTTAAGGCTAATCATCACAATTATTTAAAATTAGACCATTTATAAGAGGTTTGAAATAATTTTCTATCAAAGATCTAGCTATAAGCATGTACATTCATTTTAGCTTATTTTGAAAGCATATTTATAGCATCATATCTTGTGATAATTGGATCAAATTCATTTACCAGGTTTTAAATAAAGAGCTATTTTGTATTGAAACATATATCTACTTGTTTATGTTATTTAACTCTGTCACTGCTAAAAGGGTTGACAGTGCAGACACCAGCAGTCTAAAAGTTGTATGCTACCACTCCTAGAAAGAGGGTGGGGAATGATGAATAACCTGGCATATCACTGTAGCTTATGCTGCCAGACTGGCATAGGAGGTTCATGGTGAAGCCAAGCCCATGTACATCACTTGCAGTGACAATGGACTTTCATATACTAAATACAAAATATACGCCAGGCTTATTTAATAAAACAGTGCATACAGAAAGGTGAGCTCTAGGCAAAAATCTTTGTACTATTGCAACGGGTGTCCAATGAAAATCCATCTCTTGCTCATGTTTGTACCTTTGGAGAAAGACTGCATGGTTTGCTGTTCCTGGGCCCATGGAACCTGCTGCAGCCACATGCACATGGTTCCCGACTGCTCCTATTCACTTGAAAAGGAGAGGTTGGGCCTACAGTTGAGCCCAGGCCAGAACGCTGCTTTTCACTGCGGGTCCGAAATGGCTCTAATTGCCTTGGTTTACCCTTTTTTTTGACAATATCCCCAGTAAAAAAAATATATATATATATATTTTTACCTTTTTCCCTCTCGATAAGTTTTAAGGACGGAGTGTCTACCAATGACAATGCCTGTATATTGGGTAAATACAAGTCAGCACCAAACTCAATAAGTAATTGCACAAATTCTGGATCACATCGGTGTTTCAAACATATCTCAAGCACAGACTGTCGACTCTTCATGTTTGTTAAAAGTTGTCGGTCTGTACAATTGTAATTTGGGTCAGCACCATAAAAAAGAAGAAATCTGAAACAGTCCAAGTGACCATAGACTGCTGCAAGGTATAGAGGTCCAGTACAGTTTGGGTTGGGAGTGAATCTGTTGGCCACTTTTGCTCTGACGTTGGCATCAGCTCCATAGTCAAGAAGTTCCTTAAGGATCTTGGCATTACCTTCTCTAGCTGCTGTCAATACAGGGGTGCAGTTATTGTGAACACTGCCACAGGGATTGGCCCCCACCTTTAATAATGCTCTTACACATTCCAAATGGCCAGCACTGACAGCAGCAAAAAGTGGAGTCTGGGCTTTCACATCCAGAATGTCAACCTCCGACCCATTGGCCAAAAGGATATTCAGGCACTCTAGGGAGCCATTAGAAGCAGCCAATCTTAGAGGAGTCATTGGAACCCCCCATCCACTTCTGCTGTCAATATAATTCTTATATCTGACCCTAGATAACAGCTCTGATAGGAGTTGTGGGTTGTCCATTGACACAGCAAGGTGGAGCTCCTGGCTTTCCACATGGTCATCCTCAAGCCCTCTGTATTTTAGCATAAGGAATCCTTAAGGAGCTGCTGAAATAGCTCAAGCATACGATTTATTACATGTCAAACCCAACTGCAAATTAATTGCATTTTTACTATTCATCCATTGAGGAGCATAGCAATCCTGTACAGACAATCCTGCAAAGCAGACATGTATTTCACCCAAATATGTGTGATGCTCTGCAGCGTTCAGATTCAGGCTTTATCCACAAATATTTAGCTCCTGTAACGATGATCCTGCAGGAAGGAAGAACGCGTCTCCTAAAACTCAACACTTCCTGCTTCTGCATCTGATTGACAGAGAGTAGAATCAAGCAGAACCTAAATAGGATGCTTCAAAGACAACCATTGGTTGCCTTGTCTGGGCGCTGCACAGGAATGACAGCTCAGAAGGCAAATCAGATGATTAGGTGAAGTCATGCTGTAATACCGCCTCTGTCATTGTTCCTGCCAGCACTGTACTCCCAGCCCACTACATTGCAGCCATCCTCTATCAGTTCAAGGAGAAGTTCCTTCACATGACCACTAGATGGCAAACTTGTACAATACCATTGTGATCGATCGACCTGTATATAGGTGGGTCATGTAGAACCTAGTTCACCCAACTTACATCGCCACCATAAGCTTGTAATATCATGTAATGTCACTACAATAGGCAGAGATGAACATTAGTTTATGTGAGCAAACCCTAACTGAGTGAACTGTACTTTTCTAAAGCCATATGTTTTACAACCAACACAATCAGGAAATAAATGACAAAGAAATGGTCAGATGAACAGGGTTCCTGATGAGGAATTTTGGATAAATTACAAGTAGGGTGGGTCTACATGGATGGCTTTTAAAATGCATGTAAATAGTCCTACCACGTTTATATGTGTTTTTATGCACTTTTACAAGCATTTTAAAGCTCGCCAATCACGGAGCGGAGCTCTGTTCTGCTAATAGCTTTGATTTCTTGATTGCTCCGGCAGCCCGAGCAAAGCTGTGACATGTGTTCTGCATCCAAAAACATATGTCACAGTTCTGCTAGGGCTACTGAAGCAATCAAGAAAGCGAAGCTGTCAGAAAAGCAGAGCTCCGCTGATTGCTCTGCTCTGTAAGTGGCCTAGGAAAGGGAAACTCTGATGATGGCTCAAGCACTAGAGGTGAATGGGGAGACTTGTCCTCATTTGCCCTCTAGTGTCCGGGGATCCCACTCTGTCAGGAGTCCCACAGCTGTGCTTATGTCATGAATGTAACCATTGGAATCATCCTTTTATTGCGGGATAACCTGCAAAAAAGATTAAAAGTTTCACTAAACACACATATTTACCCTCCTAGAAGTTCATTTCTGTCTGGTACATTGTCTTTCATGAAATTTTTTTTTACATTATAATATAATTGTATGAGTATAATAAAGTTTGAAACACAAAGTAATACATTTAATAAACTTAGAAAAAATTAAAAAATAAAAATACATGTAATAATAAACTTTAACATGATTTTGTGTTTCAAACTTTATTATACTTATACTAATATATTATACTGTAAAATACGTTTTAATGAAGGACAGTTATTTTGTATTGAATGCAATACAAAATAATTTGAAAATCCTGCCGTGGCCCTAGCGACGGCTGAAAGCACCAATGTCACCAGGAACTCCTAGGGAACGTCAGCGCACTCGCTGGGGGACAGATCGAAGGAAGTAAGTAACCAAGTAAGCCTTAATTTAATATTTTTTTAAGCTACTCTGAGTGTGGCTCAGGGTAACTGCTATCAGCTGTTTTTTTTCACCCCGAGTCACATACCGCCCAGGAGGTTATTAAATTTCTTTACCATTAAAGCCTCGTCTTATTTTTTAAACATATTTTTAACCCTTTCAGGGAATGAGTAAGGGGTTTTATGTTTACTTGTATTCATTCCCCAGGGTGGGGTGGAGGAGATCTGGGAGTCTCCTTATTAAAGGGGGCTTTCAGATTTCAAAGTCCTGCTAAAAATGCTTATAAAAGTCCCCATTGGTTTTAATGGAAGCTTTCATACAAAAAAGTTTAAAAACCTTTTACAAGGCTCTATTGAATTCAATAGTAGTGTTTACCCTGTGTTTTAATTTTTAAAATGTTGCAAGGTAAGGTATCTATAACGCTCATAAACGTGCATAAGGGAATCGTCCTGGTTTAGATTAGCCTATTGGAATGCATGGGAATTTGAAACATGGGCTTTTAAAGCCTCAGCCTAAAACACGTCCCTGTGTAAACTAAGCCTTAACAGAAATACCAAGAAAAAATATTGCATTGTAACAAAGAAAAAAAAAAGTTACTGTTGTTGGAATTAATGGAGCATAGTGTTCAATACATTACTTATTGGTGACCCCTGCTGGTCAAGTCTGGAATCTCACTCATGAGCACTCTATATCAGCCTTTCATAAAGAGTGCTGGGATAATGTATAGATTTGTCATCCCACAACAGCCAATTACAATCATCCATAAGCAGAAGAAAAGAAAAAAGGTGGTAGTACCTGGTACTGGACAAAGACTGGTGAGTCTTCTGGGTTAAGTTTCACTTTTTACCCCAGAGCAGCCTTTCAAAAGACAGAAGTAGATGGGTGGGGGAATTTAAAAAAATGGGTTTTGAGTTCCCTTTTAAATTAGCAGAAAGTAGGAGCAAGCGCAAGACTATTCCAGAGTGTTGGGGCAGCTCTAGAAAAGTCTTGAAATAGGAGAGTATTTTACTATCAGGTCAGAAAGGTAAGTGGGACAAAAACTGTGGAGGGATTTGAAAGCAAAGGAGCTTGAATTTGATTCTAAGGTGAAATGGAAACCAATGAAGAAAAATACAAAGAGATGCAGACGAAGGGGAGTGGTGGGAAAGAAGGATGAGTGTGACTGCAGCATTCATAACACTGGTCAACAAACATTTTCTTGCCGAACAGATTAAAGTCATTTTAGGTTATGTTCATTGCACAGATTCCAAATATGGTACAGGTTGACAATCGAAAATCCGTCCATCGATAATCCGGTCCCTTCAGTTTCCCGGCATGAATTTCGGATGGCATTTTCATTACAGGGACTGCAATACACTGTTTGGCCACTAATGTTTTAGGGCACTGTTCTGCAGAAACAGCTCTTCTTGCTTGCTAAACTAAATACAGGTAGAGACATCCCTGCTGCCTGCTCCCTGGAACAGTGTCAAATGTCTGTGCGAGAGGAAGTCTGGCCTATGGGTTAGAATAACTTTAAAATTCTAACAGAATTTTCAAGAATCTGGCACACCTCCTGTCCGGAGGTTGCGGGATTTTTGATTGTCAACTGCTCGATCTTCCTCCACTGCCTTTCTTCCTTCTGCCACCAAAGTTACCCATGCTGCTGCCATCAATTTGAGTGGGGCATGTAGCCGAGCATTACCTTTTTCAGGCTCCACCAGCGGTGAGCAGGAGCTCCAACGCAGATCAGCTACTGTTTGTTACATTGCTAGCAGTTAAGACCAGGCCTCATTGCCATCCCCCACAACTTCTACCCCATTGTCCAATCTTTCTGTGGTTAGCATTAGCAGCATCCAATCTTCCATCCCCCAGATACTGGAGCGCAAGAGGAAATATGTCCCAAATGACCTCAAAACAAAAGCTAATCAATGCGGCAATTGCAGAGCTAATAGCGTCAGAGCTCCTCCCTTACAGGCTGGTGGACTCCAATGTGTTCCGTTACGCATTTCTCTGCAGGAACCCACAGTACGTTATGCCTAAGCGACAGTATTTTGCAGAAAAATGTGTTCCTGCTTTGCATTGGTTGGTCAAGCAAGCATGGAGTGGGAAGATACATTTCCTATACAGCAAGGCCTGCATACCTACCTCCGCCCAGAGCACATCCCATGCAATTTCCTCCTCAACCTCCACTTCCACCTCCTCCTTTGACTCTTGTGCCTTAAACAATTCTTCCAGGGACACTTTGCAGTGGAGACCCAGCACCTCCTATTCGGCAGCATCTGTTCACCGCCAGCAAGAACCTGCAGTTTGCTATTTCGGTGCACAATTCCTACATTGCCAAGCAGTCCTGAGGTTGCGAAGCCTGTGTTCCCTCGTGTGTGAGGTCGTGTGTGACAATGGGGCCAATCTGCTGGCAGCCCTGCGTTGTGGGAAAGTCACACACGTACCTTGCCTGGCTCACGTCATGAACCTGATAGTACAGCGCTTCTTTAGGAATTACCCAGGCCTCCAGCCGCTGTTGCTGAAGGTAAGAAAGTTGTCGGCACATTTCTGCCGGTCGTACACAGCCAGTGCCAGATTGGTGGATTTACAGCGAAATCTGAACCTGCCAGTGCACCGGTTTATTTGTGATGTGGCCACACGTTGGAATTCCACCTTTTACATGCTGCAGCAGCTGGCTGATCAACAGAAAGCTGTGGTGGATTACGTGGCAGAGTCTGTTTGTTTGAGACGTATACCTACACTACCTTTCTTCAGCCCTGCGGAGTGGCTGCAAATGTAGGACTTGTGCACTGTATTGTCACCTTTTGAAGAGGCCACCAGGATTATCAACAAAGATCAGGCCTGTGTCAGTGACACCATCCCCATCATATGTCTGCTGGAACAGATGATGGTGGATCTCAGACACAACACTGAGCGGACGCTGCATCAAGAGACGTTTCAAACATCATCTCGGACATGCGTGCCTACTAGACATAGTGCACCACAAATCTAGGAAGAGGAGGTGGAAGAGGATGAGGAGGACATTGCAGGCATGGCAGAAGGAGGAAGGGGCAGAGGAGGATATTGAGGGTACTTGAGCATCCATCCACCCAAACACAAGGCCCCATGTTCCGTGGATGGCAAGACCAGGCAGAGGAGGAGGAGGAGGACAACGATCCTGTGCTGCTGTTCGACCCACAGGATTCTGGGTACAGAATTAACTCAGCTGTGGGTAGTTTAAGCCACATGACAGGCATCATGCAAGAGTGCAAAGCCAAAGATACATAAGACTGACGACTATTGCATTGCTACGTTACTGGATCCACGCTACAAGCCTTAGATACAACAACTGATCTTGCCCCAATACATGGGACCTAAAATGAAGCACTACCAAGAAGTGCTTGTAAGGGACTTGTGCTCAGCCTTTCCGACTGCCAGCAGCAGCAGGGATTCCTATGGCAGTTCCACCAGCCATGGGAGCCAAACAACTGCTTAAAGCAGCGGTAGAGGTCGGCATGGGCGGCAGAGGTCGTCTAAACCAAATTATGCAGGCTTTTTTTCAGTAGAAGCAAGCTGCCAGTCGTGCAGCAATTGCCAATGACACTGAGCAGCTGTAGTCAGTAATGGTGCAGGAATACCTGAGCTCTGCATGGGACATCTGCATCCTGCAAAGCCAGGACCCACTGGGCTACTGGGTATCCAAGCTTGAGCAGTGGCCGGAGCTGGCAGAACATGCCATTCAGATCCTTGCCTGCCCAGCCACAAGTGTGTTATCTGAAAGAGCGTTCAGTGCAGCTTGGGGGCGTTGTGAGTGACAATGGGATTCGGCTCTCCGCAGAAAATGACGACCAATGAGGAGAAGGTGGTGGGCCCTGGGAAGGAGCAAGAACAGCATTAGAGGTTTAGGCCATCACCCATATGGACAGTGTCGAACCTGTAGCTATTGGAGACATGAATGGATCAACGAGATTCCAATCTCGGTAGGGACAGATTGGAATCTCGTTCATTCATTTATTCATGTCTCCAATAGCTACAGCTTCGACACTGTCCATATAGGTGATGGCCTCAACTACTAATGCCTTCCTTGCTCCGTCTCAGGGCCCACCGCCTCCTCCTCATGCTGTTACTGCTGCCGCCTGCCCAGTACCCAACTCTAGATGCTAGTCACTAATGCTGTCCACGCTGCGTCTCATAGCCCACCGCCTCCTCTTCCTGCTGTTCCTGCTGCATGCCCCAGGCCTAATCAATATGAGCCATCAGGATGCAGGTATACGTCCGATGAGCCAGCTGAATCGAGTGCGTGGCATCTTTAACCCTGGAGCGCAGCTTGAAGCATAAGTGGAAGTGCAAGTCAATCACATCCAATTGGTGCAAATATGCCAGTGTGGTGCTGTAGAAATTCCCTTCTATGATGTCTCAGCGCACATTAGGAATTGGGTACTCTAGCACTTCACCACCTTTGAATCCAACAGACATGGACGTGTTGCATATCAACAGACATTTGGGGCTCAGCACCTAGGTGAGCCGAATAGGTGGTCCATGTTGGTTATGTACATTTATAGTGACTGATTGCTCATCATGATACCTGCTATCATCCTATATACACGAGGTGATGATGACAACGTCGGGCTAAGGTCCATGTTGGAAGTTGGCTGGCACGTTCTGTATGTACTTAGAAGAAACACGGGTCAGGAAATAGAACCGTACAAGTTGGTGGTCAGTTCTATAATGACGCACTTGGTGTTAAATTATGGCATTGTGCATTTCAGCCAGAGATCTTCCAACATGTTGTTTGCAAATGACATGTCACCCTTCCCTTTCAGCTGCTTCTCAGTCCGAAAGTAATCATTCTGCAGTATTTTCACAAGACCCTTGTTGACGGATCTTTGAATGGAGTCTCCCAGGACGGTCACATACTTTTTGTGTAGAAGTCTCCAGACGTCTGCTGAGCTCAATACCTTCATGGCTCAATGTGGTCATCCAGGACCTCTCGGTTCCCATTAACTATACTGGTGTTTCACATCTCATCCACCCAACATATACAAAGGGACTCCCACATCCCAGTTCCGGGGTAACATACACAGAAATTCAGTACGATAAAGTGTGGTACCGATGGATGAAGCAGAAGATTTGGCCTTTTACAATCAATCACAAATTTCAGATTACACACTTCGGGGTGTCATTAAAGATGCACTACACCCAGCTCTAGATGCCAGTTACTAATGCCTTCCACACTCCGTCTCAGGGCCTGCTATCGAGTGAAAGCACATGAAAGTAAACGGGGCTTGGCGGAATCAGTGGGGAAAGAAAAACCTTTTGAGCTTGAGTCTAGTCTGGCATCTAGAGCTGGGTATTGGACAGTGGGCAGACAGCAGCAGTAAAAGCAAGAAGAGTAGGCAGTGGGCCCTGAGTAGTGTGGATGGCATTGTTAACTGTCCTTACCTACTATGTAGCGAAACCACATGAAAGGGATTGGGCTTGGAGGAATCAGCGGGGAAAGAAGACCCTGTTGGGCTGGAGTCTAGTCTGGCATCTAGAGCTGGGTACTGGGAGGAGGAGGTGGTGAGCCCTGAGACGGAGCAAGGAGGGCATTACAATTTAAAGCCATCACCTATTTGGACAGTGTAGAGGCAGTAGCTATTGTAGACATGAATGGATGAGCGAGATTCCAATCTGTCCCTACCTACTATGTAGCGAAACCACATGAAAGGGATTGGGCTTGGAGGAATCAACGGGGAAAGAAGACCCTGTTGAGCTGGAGTCTAGTCTGGCATCTAGAGCTGGGTACTGGGAGGAGGAGGCGGTGGGCCCTGAGATGCTGCAAGGAGGGCATTACAATTTAAAGCCATCACCTATTTGGACAGTGTAGAGGCAGTAGCTAATGGTGACATGAATGGATGAGCGAGATTCCAATCTGTCCCTACCTACTATGTAGCAAAACCACATGAAAGGGATTGGGCTTGGAGGAATCAGCGGGGACAGAAGACCCTGTTGAGCTGGAGTCTAGTCTGGCATCTAGAGCTGTGTACTGGGAGGAGGAGGTGGTGGGCCCTGAGACGGAGCAAGGAGGGCATTACAATTTGAAGCCATCACCTATTTGGACAGTGTAGAGGCAGTAGCTATTGGAGACATGAATGGATGAGCGAGATTACAATCTGTCCCTACCTACTATGTAGCGAAACCACATGAAAGGGATTGGGCTTGGAGGAATCAGCGGGGAAAGAAGACCCTGCTGATCTGGAGTCTGGCTAGTCTGGCTGGAGTCAGTCTAGTCTGGCATTTGGAGCTGTGTACTGGGAGGAGGAGGCGGTGGCCCCTGAGATGGAGCATGGAGGGCATTACAATATAAAGCCATCACCTATGTTGACAGTGTAGAAGCTGTAGCTACTGGAGACATTGCTTTGTAGGACACTAACTTTTCCTATCTGCTAGCTGTAACTTTCCAAAATGCAGCATGGACAGCCTTGTTAACTGGCATCTACAGCTGGGCACTGGGCAGGCGGCAGCAGTAACAGAAGGAGGAAGAGGTGGTGGGCTCTGCAACAAAGTGTGGACGGCATTAGTATCTGGCATTTAGAGTTTTGTACTGGGCAGGTGGCAGCATCATTTACAGCTGGAGGAAGAGGCGGTGGGCTCTGAGACGGAATATGGACGGCATTACTGTCTGGCATCTAAAGTTAGGTACTGGGCAGGTGGTAGCATCATTGACAGGAGGAGGAGAGGAGCTTAGCCCTGAGACGGAGCATGGATGGCATTAGTAACTGGCATCTAAAGATGGGTACTGGGCAGCAGCAGTAACAGCATCAGGAGAAGCTGGACACGGAGCACTGAGACGAAGTGTGGACGACATTAGAAATAGTTGGGTACAAGGCTGGCAGCAGCAGTAACAGCATTACGAGGAGGCAGTTAGCACTAAGACGGAGTGTGGACGACATTAGTAATTGCCTTGGCATCAAGAGTTGGGTACTAGGCTGGCAGCATCATTTACAGCAGGAGGAGGAGGTGGTGGGCTCTGAGATGGAGTATGGATAGCATTTTTGTCTGGCATCTAAAGTCAGGAACTGGGCAGGCGGCAGCATCATTTACAGGAGGAGGAGAAGGCGGTGGGGTCTGAGACAGAGTATGGACGGCATTATTGTCTGGCATCTAAAGTCAGGAACTGGGCAGGCGGGAGCATCATTTACAGGAGGAGGAGAAGGCGGTGGGCT
>NC_092871.1:44540693-44541759 GCF_032062135.1 Pyxicephalus adspersus
GGAGTATGGACGGCATTATTGTCTGGCATCTAAAGTCAAGAACTGGGCAGGCGGCAGCATCATTTACAGGAGGAGGAGAAGGCGGTGGGCTCCGAGACGGCGTATGCACAGCATTATTGTCTGAAATCTAAAGTCAGGAACTGGGCAGGCAGCAGCATCATTTACAGGAGGAGGAGAAGGCAGTTGGCTGAGACGGTGTATGGACAGCATTATTGTCTGGCATATAAAGTCAGGTATTGGGCAGGCGGCAGCATCATTTACAGCAGGAGGAGGAGGTGGTGGGCTCTGAGACAGAATATGGACGGCATTACTGTCTGGCATCTAAAGTTAGGTACTGGGCAGGCGGCAGCATCATTTTCAAGCAGGAGGAGGAGGCGGTGGGCTCTGAGACGGATCGTGGACTACATTATTATCTTGCATTTACAGTTGGGTACTGGGAAGGCGGCAGCAGTAACAGGCAGTAGGAGGCATTGGGCCCTGTTACGGAGCGTGGCCCACATTGGAGGTTGAGGCCATAACCTAAAAAGTAACGGATTTGGTGGAATACGTGGGGAAATACATACATTTTTTTATAATTTGTGGATATCTAGCAAGTGCTATCACAGGTAAATATATGTATTTGTCTCATATAAATACATACGTTTTTATGGGTTTTAGGATACATATCCAAGTGCTATCAGAATTAAATATCTGTATTGTTTGTATATTATTACGAACAATATAATAATACAAACAATATAATCAATTTTTATGGCTTTAGGGATATATAGCAGAGTGGGATCGGAATGAAATATCTCTATTTTTTGGTGAGAAATACTGAATTTTTTATGGGTTTTAGGAAAGATACGAAGTGCTATCATAATAAAATATCTGTATTTTTTTTAGAAATACAGAAATGTTTATGTTTATTTTGATCCATAGCAAGTGGTATCAGAATTAATTCTCTGTATTTTTTTTACGGCAATAAAAAAAATTTCAGTTTATTTTGATAGATAGCAAGTGGTATCAGAATTAATTATCTGTGTTTTTTTACACAAATAAAAAAAATTTCAGTTTATTTTGATAG
>NC_092871.1:44544086-44548399 GCF_032062135.1 Pyxicephalus adspersus
TGTATTTCTGTAAAAAAAATACAGAAAATTAATTCTGATACCACTTGCTACCTATAAAAATAAACAGAAAAATTTCTGTATTTCTGTAAAAAAATAAAGATATTTCATGCTGTTCCTACTTGCTATCTATCAAAAAAGCCAGAAAAAAATCTGTGTTTCTGTAAAAAAAATACAGATATTTATTTTTGATAGCACTTGCTATCTATCCAAAAGGACAGAAAAATTTATATATTTCTCTACTAAAAATACAAATTTCTTAATTAGGAATCACACAGCTCCATTACAAGCGATATAGGCCTCAAAGTAGATAAAGGCAGAGGGCCCTGAGGGGGGTGCTTGGTAAAAAAAAGCTCCATTTCAAGTTATAAACCTCAGAGAAAGAGTGGAGGTAGAGGGCCACTAGGATGAGGAGTAGAAGGAGATGCCGAAAGGCTGTGAACGTGCTCTTCCCATCTTGATGTCCGTGCAGCAGTTGACGACTAATCAGTACAATCTGCAGAGGGGGTGTTAAAGTCATTGCCGATCCAAACCTTATTCATTTTGATAAAAGTGATTCAGTCAACATTTTCTGCAGAAAGCCGAATCCGTTTGTCACTCACTACACCCCCAGCTGCACTGAACGCTCTTTCAGATAACACACTTGTGGCTGGGCAGGCAAGGATCTGAATGCCATGTTCTGCCAGCTCCGGCCACTGCTCAAGCTTGGATACCCAGTAGCCCAGTGGGTCCTGGCTTTGCAGGTTCCAGATGTCCCATGCAGAGCTCATGTATTCCTTCGCCATGACTGAGTACAGCTGCTCAGTGTCATTGGCAATTGCTGCACGACTGGCAGCTTGCTTCCGCTGAAAAAAAGCCTGCATAGTTAGGCTTAGATGACCTCTACTGTTGCTGCCACCCATGCCGCTTAAAGCAGTTGTTTGGCTTCCATGGCTGGTGGAACTGCCATAGGGATTCCTGCTGCTGCTGCTGCTGCTGCCAGCTGGAAAGGCTGAGCACAAGTCCCTTACAAGAACTTCTTGGTAGTGCTGCATTTTAGGTCCCATGTACTGGGGCAAGATCAGTTGTTGTATCTCAGGCTTGTAACGTGGATCCAGTAATGTAGCAATCCAATAGTCGTCAGTCTTTGTTTTTATGTGTTCTATGCGTGGATCTTTGGCTAGGCACTCCTGCATGATGGCTGTCATGTGGGTCAAACTACCCACAGCTGAGGTAATTCTGGACCCACACTCCTGTGGGTCGAACAGCAGCACAGGGTCGTCCTCCTCCTCCTCCGCCTGGTCTTGCCATCCACGGAACATGCCGCCTTGTGTTTGGGTGCATGGATGCCATGTACCCTCAATTTCCTCCTCTGCCCCTTCCTCCCCTTCTCCCATGCCTGCAATGTCCTCCTCATCCTGGATTAGTGGTGCACTATGCATAGCAGGCGTGCATGTCTGAGATGATGTTTGCAGCGTCCGCTCTGTGTCGTGTCCGAGATCCACCATCATCTGTTCCAGCAGGCATATGATGGGGATGGTGTCACTGACACAGGCCTGATCTCTGATGATTATCCTGGTCGCCTCTTCAAAAGGTGACAATACAGTGCACAAGTCCTATATTTGCAGCCACTCCGCGGGGCTGAAAAAAGGTAGTGTGGGTATGCGTCTGAAATGAACAGACTTTGCCACGTAATCCACCACCACTTTCTGTTGTTCAGCCAGCCGCTGCAGCATGTAAAATGTGGAGTTCCAACGTGTGGCCACATCACAAATTAGCCGGTGCACTGGCAGGTTCAGATTTCGCTGTAACTCCACCAATCTGGCACTGGCTGTGTACGACCGGCGGAAATGCGCTGACAACTTTCTGGCATTCAGTAACAGCGGCTGGAGGCCTGGGTAATTCCTAAGGAAGCGCTGTACTATAAGGTTCATGACGTGAGCCAGGCAAGGTACGTTTGTGAGCTTCCCACAACGCAGGGCTGCCAGCAGATTGGCCCCATTCTCACACACAACCTTGCCTGGCTGAAGTCTGTTGGGAGTTAGCCATTTCTCCTCCTTCTACCGCAAGGCACTTAGAATGGCTACGCCAGGCTTCGCAACTTCAGGACTGCGTGGCAACGTCGGAATTTTGCACCGAAATAGCAAACTGCAGGTTGTTGCTGGCGCTGAACTGATGCTGCCGAATGGGAGGTGCTGGTGCTGGCTCTCCACGGCAAAGTGTCCCTGGAGGAAGAGGTTGAGGCACAAGATTCAAAGGAGGAGGTGGAAGTGGAGGTTGAGGAGGAAATTACATGGCGATGTGCTCTGGGCGGAGGTAGGTATGCAGGAAATATATCTTCCCACTCCATGCTTGCTCGACCAACTGTCGGTTGTCAGGTGCACTATGCCAGAGTGCTGCAGGGCCATGGACACATTGCTCTGCACGTGTTCATGCAAAGCAGGAACACATTTTTGTGCAAAGTACTGTCGCTTAGGCATAACGTACTGTGGGCTTGCGCAGAAGAATGCGTAGCAGAACGCATTGGAGTCCACCAGCCGGTAAGGGAGGAGCTCTAACGCAATCAGCTGTGCAACTGCCGCATTGATCAGCTTTGTTTTGGGGTAATTTGGGCCATATTTCCTCCTGCGCTCCAGCATCTGGGGGATGGAAGGTTGGATGCTGCTAATGCTAACCACAGAAACATTGGACGATGGGGTAGAAGTTGTGGGGGATGGCAATGATGCCTGGTCTTGACTGCTAGCAATGTAACAAACAGCAGCTGATCTGCGTTGGAGCTCCTGCTCACCGCTGGTGGAGCCTGAAAAAGGTAATGATCGGCTACATGCCACACTCAAATTGCTGGCAGCAGCACGGGAAACTGTAGTGGCAGAAGGAGGAAGGGCAGCGGAGGAGGATCGAGCAGTTGGAGCTTGCTTCTTGGGCGGAGGTTGTCGCACAGAGCTCTGTGCTTTCACCAGGTGTTCACGCCAGGTTACTGGGTGGTGGCTTTTTAAATGGGTGCTTATGCAACTTGTTCCAAGTTTGTTTGGGTTTTTGCCTCGTTACAAGTGTTGAGCACACAGTTTACAGATGACCATAGTGTTGTCATCACTATGGACATTAAAAAATGCCCACGCTGGCTAACATTTAACTGGGCCGAAAGGTGCTCTGGAGCTGGTGCTCGTGGTTTCAGACCGCGGTTGTTGAGACATAGCTGTGGGGACAGCTTCCGACGATTTACGTCTATGACTTGCCTCACTGGTAATTGAAGTATGCAGAGTGTGGGCAGCTTTTACCCTCTTCCTCCCTCTCCCCCTTTGAGGGCGTTCTGCAACCTCCTTCTCCTCTTCTTCCTCCTCCTCCTCTTCTTCCTGCCTATGATGATCTCCTTGTTCGGCCCATGTCGGATCAAGGACATCATCATCAGAAGAGACAGTTTCCCTATATGTGCTGAAAGGAAGCTGCGGCCTTTTGGAGCCAGTTTGATATGGCTCGTCTGGCTCAGAGTGTTCTGGTGAAAAGTACCGTATTTTCTGGCGTATAAGACGACTGGGCGTATAAGACAACCCCCAGCTTTTTCAGTTAAAATATAGAGTTTGTTCCATTTAAAAAAAAAACAGTAACAAAGAACATTTTTACTTTCAATAATAGAATTGTCTACCATTCTATGTAAAAATAGTCACACAGCGCCACCTAGTGGCTGATTTGTAAATCACACTATTTTTTTAACAAGCATGTAAATGTATACCGCATGGCTCACAGCGTTTCCCGAAGCTCTGCCGGCTGACCCGAACTCGGATCTTCTCCCCGTTCAGGGGATTGGTAAGTACCCGGTGTATAAGACGACCCCCGACTTTGACAAACATTTTTTGGGATTAAAAAGTCGTCTTATACACCGGCCTGTGAACTGACTCTCTTCTTCAGATGACTCAAACAACTGAGCATCTTCAATGAATGATTGTAGCTCCGCCTCTCCAACCCGTCGGTGGGACTCCTCTACATACTGCCGTACACGTGACTTTCCAGGTGCTGATGAGGAACTAGGAGGAACAGGTGTATCATGGACTGTTTGGGAAACCTGTAAGGCCTGTGTCTGGGACTGGGATGAAGAGGGGGTATAATCACTAGACCCAGGCTGGGTCATGTACTCCACTACGTCTTGTGCCTGGTGTGGCAATAATGGACGCCCACCACCAACAGCATGCGCTTCTTGTTCTTGGGTCTGCAGCTAAAAACAAACTCATACTGGTTTGCTTGCTAGCACCCCTGCCAAAGCTGCCCTTTCCTCTTTGGCCAGACATTGTACAAATGTTTTTATTTATGTGGCTTGACACCCTGCAAAATACTTTGTAGCT
>NC_092871.1:44548988-44598943 GCF_032062135.1 Pyxicephalus adspersus
GACAGACAGCCAATCGGCTGTCTGCCACAACAAAGATGGAGGGGGCATCCCTGCTCTAATTGGAGGGCACTGTGCATCATGGGGGAGGTCCCCAGTTGTTTGAATGCATTGTGGGAGGGTCGAATTCGGGTATTCGAATGCAGCAAAATTCGGGTCGGGTCCACCCGAATTCAAGCGGTCATATTCGGGTCGAACATTAGGACAACCCGAATTCGAACAACAACACTAATCAGCACCATGCGGCACAGGTCGTCTTGCTGATTCCAAATCAGGGAACTCCCACTTGTTTTTCTTGTAACAATTGAAACCTTTTACATTCACAGCACAAAAATAACAATCGTTATAATGATTTTTGAGCTCTCGCCATACCATAGGTACACCAAATTTCGAACTTTTCAGTTTTCCATTTTTCAACTGACGTAGACACTCTACACAAGTTTTGCATACTATATGGGAAGCCCAATACTTATTTTGGTCACCCAGTTTAATACCAAAATATGCAAGATATGCTTGTTACACAAATTATGTAATGTTTCTGTTTTTGTGCTGAGAATTTACACCACAAATGTACCAAAATACATTAGGGTCTTGAAGAACTCATTTTTCGCAATTAGCGTTTCCTCCTAATTGCCTCCTTCAGCTGGTCCAGGAGGTTAGCATAATACTGTCCAGTGATACTAGAGCCCTGAGGTAGGTAGTACATCAACAGAATACCATTGTTGTCCCAGAAAACGGACGCAATGACCTTTTTGGACGATTTCTGGGTTTGGAACTTCTTCGGCCGTGGGGACCCATTCCTTTGACTGTTCTTTGATTTCAGGATCATAGATGTGGAGCCAGGTTTCATCCTCAGGCACTAACCTAGCTAAAAAGTCCTGTGCAGCTTCAAAATGGGCCAAAACAGCTTTGGATGCTTCAACCTGTTCCTTCTTCTGATCACTGTTCAAACATTTCGGTACCCACTTCGCTGAAAGCTTGCGCATGTCTAGGATAGTGGTGATAATAAACCCAACATGCTCCAGTGAGGTGTCAAGTATCTGGGCTATCTTTTTTGCGGATATTCGCTGGTCCTCAATAATCAACTCATGGACAGCATCGCAGGTTGCCCCCTCCCCCACATCTAAAAGTTCCTGTTTTGCAAAAGTCAAGCTCTGTTGACTGGAACCCAGTACAGAAATACTCTTAAATCCCCCACCATCACTCCTAATAGCAACCAGGTGCTCCGTCCTCTACCAAGAGTTACTGGAACTGCAGCTATGGGGGCACCATTAGATAGGAAATCAATTGGTCACAGCTCAGGGAACCCCTATAAACTTATTGCGGAAAACTAAGGATCATTGGAACGCTGAGCATTGCAGGCCTACATGGATTTTTACTGATAAGAGCACAAAACGTGTCCCATTCTGAGTTTCAACCCAGCAGAATTCAATCCAATACATTTATTTTTGAAGAGTTTGAATGCTACACCTTCTCCAATAATCAAAGGTGATTGGCAACATCTTAAATCCCTCCTGTAATTATGTTAACATATTCTGGGTCATCTTAAAAACCAGCTTGATGCTTTATAATGATGTTTTATTAGTTTCCAAATTGTCTAAGCCTCTGGGTGCCTTGATGGGGGAATGGGATGCAGCTCCATTGCGGAAGCAATCCGTTACCCCTTGTTCTCATACCCAAAAGGAGAATAAATCACACAATTAGCATACCCTTAAGAACAGACTGTGTCTCTTTACTCCCAGTGGTGAAAAAAAACAGAAAAGGTTACGGTACAGTTGGGAAGTTTGGGCAGTAAAGTAAACCCTTTCGCTTGTAATGTGTACTGGTGGGTGTTTGCTCAGACACCATGTAATAAAATGTAAGAATATGGTACCATGTGACACCCACATGTGAGTGGGGACAATATGTTACTGTATAACTAATGGCAAAACTATTTTTCAGATTTGGAGTGATTAAGGGTTGACCCTCTGTTGGATTTTATTGCTATCTAAGCCCCAATAAGGACAAAGCTAAAAGGATAACACTGGGGAATGTATTCTTTGTTGAGCTAGATCTTCCACTTGTTTTTTACTAGTTTTTGGGTGATGAATCGAGAAAAACCCCAGTTTTTTTGCTATCACATCCACTTTTTACGATACAGGGTACCCTCAAATTTTGTCAAAAAACATACAAATTTTACATTCAATAAAAAAAAATACTGAAATATACCTTGAATGTACTGTTTCTTTTGTTCATACAAAGGATTTATTGTTACTCTATGACATTTATGTTTACAGTAAAACATTTGAAAATTTCTCGGGTAGGCGGTTAAGGTAAAAATTTACGCTTGTAGCTTTACCTTGAGCGTTTAGTGTTAGGACAATCCCGCTGGACGCTCCAGCAATAGTCAGCCATCATATGTACATCCCATCTACCCTGATACCATCATTCCATGACCTTCAAATCTTGGTGGAATCATTCCCCTTGCTCAATACTGACTGCACCAAGGTTTTCTGGGAAGTTAGAAAGATGGCTATGCAGAAAATGCACCTTGATGCTCATATTGCAACCAAGCATTTTGTAGCTCTCCAAGAGCTTCTGGACAATTTCTGTGTAATTATTTGCTCGGGTATTTACAAGAAAGTCCTTGACGATGGCTTTGAATGATAACCAAGCATTCTTTTCGACTTCTGACATTGTCCCGATGAAATGTTCATCTTTGTTAAGCTGCCGAATCTATGGACCATCAAACACATCGGCCTTTATTTTTTCAAATGACAGGCTAGGAAATGCTTAAATGAGGTACTTGAAACAGTCTCCTTCAGTTGGCAAAGTTTTAACAAACTGTTTAATCAGACCCAGTTTCATGTGCAGAGGCCGGAATATAATTTTCTTTCTATTAACAAATAGCTCATGTAGAATGTTTGGATCACCTGGTTTTAGGGCAGATTTTGGAGGCCAATTCCTTTCCACCCAATGCATCTCACGAGCTCCGCTGTCCCACATGCACAGATAACAGGGATACTTGGTGTATCCGCATTGCTGACCAAGAAGGAAGCATACCATTTTAAGGTCAACACAGATGACCCAATTGTGTTGGTGATATTGCAACAACTCAGTGACTCCTTTTATGTCTGCATATTCCTCACAAAGAGAAACTGAATGGCCAATTGGGATTGACCCAAATATATTGCCATTGTGAAGGAGGACACACTTTAAGCCCTGCTTTGAGCTATCGATGAATAGTGACCATTCAGTTGAGTTATAGATTGTAATTCCTAATTCCTCCATTAAACCAGATATGTTATGGCAATACACAAAGCCACTGTCAGTTCTAAAGTATTGCAGAAATGCAATTTCTGTGGTTTAAAAGTATGATATCTTTGTTCCTTTTTCATGTAATTTTTTCTCATGCAGTCTTGATGCTAGGAGATCTGAAGCCTTCTTCGATAGTCCCAAATCACGTGCCAAATCACTCAACACATGCTGATCAAATTCTTTACGAACAGAGTCCTTTTCAATTTCAAACTCTTCACCATTGTTGTCACCTAGTTCATCACCATAATTATGTTCTTCAAGAGAGGGTAGTGTAACGAAAACCGGCACTGGGAATGAGCCACTGGGCGTATAGCCGATGGTAGACTAGGATACTCTATGTTACATTTATTTTTCTTGTTACATCCTGAAAGTTTCACTATACAAAAGTAACAGTCACTGAAATGATCTCCTGGCTCTTGCCAAACCATAAGTATACCAAATGGCATCTTATCACATGTTCCATTTGTCCACATCCATAAACCTTCAACATACTGTTTGCACACCTTATGAGGGGCCCACAACTTATCTTGATTACCAAGTTTAACTTTGAAATATGCCAAATAGGCTTGCTCTACAAATGTGCTGATGTTCGCCCTTTAACTGGGAATGGTGAAGCTGCCACAGATATAACAAAATGAATCAGGATTGTTTAGGCACTTAAGATGAGAAACGGCAGAGCCAGACATGATCTGAAAGAAAGGAAATACATGTGTAAGTAGAAAAAAAAATTTTGCTTATTCACTACGTAGAGCAGCACACAACCTCTGAGCACACTATCTTGTATGTAAATGAATAGCCTATACAAACTCACGCTACAGTAATTGCAATATTATAAGAGGTAGAAAAAAAACCTGGTGTGACAGAAGAAAACTGACTGCACTTTCAGAATCAGCATACCCATTTTAGTGTAAATAAGCTTAAAAATTTAAGTCAACAGTTAAATATTAAGTGGCGATTCATCTTCGTTATTTGCCCTTATGGACTAAGTTGTTCTCCCCCAGTGTATCCCGAGAGTTGGAGGAAGTTTGGATTGCCCCACTTTATCCTAATGTGATGTTATGGTGTTCCTCAATAGTTTTAACAGACAGAGATTTGCTTTCCCCGATGGTGTTTATGAAGAATATATGGAGAGCATATCTAAATCTAAGTATGGTCCCCCCTCTCATGTCTTGGTACTTACATCCATTATACACACTCCTTTGTTACCCAATAGCCTAGCCAGAAATATGTGGCAACTATAGAGAGAAAATAGGGGCTATTCCATATTCTGAATATTTTACACCTGGTGGAGAAGAGATTACTCTCTTTTCCGGAACTATTGGATAAATTTGACCTCGTACAAGCCTCCTTTTTTGCATACTTGCAGATCAGGCATTATGTCCTTTCTCTTCAACAATCGAGCAGATTTACTGAAATTACTCCTTTTGAGAGAATATGTGTTGATGGTCTGTTAGGAAGCACTTTCTGGGCTTAAGATGCCAGGCGATGCCTCACCGCAGGAGGGTGCGCGCAGACTATTCCCTCCGGCGGTTGTGCTCTCGGTAGCACTGGGGTTTAAGGATCAGTGCCCTGTGGGTTGCTGCATCCCTGTAGCTGGGGTTTTTCCCTAGGCATCCCCAGCACTGAGGCTGCACAGCTGAGTGGAATTGGAGCTGTGTTGCTGTTGATTAGCAGAGGGGTTCCTGGTAATCCCAGGCTGTCATTGGCTGCTGGGGCTTTAAAGCCTCTCTGCTCCCAATCAGATGTGCCTGTTATAGCATCTGCTTGGCTAATCAGTGCTGGAGAATCAGCAGGGTATTAGCCTGTCTACTCACAGGAGGAAGAAATATTAACAACCCACTTTTATAATCCGTTTGTAAAAGAAGCAGACATTAGCATCTTCCTCCATAATTACTGTTCCTCTGTATCTGAGCCCAGGAAAGTTTACAATGTCTGTTGTATTTGGAATGGCAAAATTCAGTATAGAGTCAAGTTCATTTCCGACCCTGGGGGGATTGGAGGCTTGAAACACCCTCCCTCCTCTTTTGCCCTGAGGCAGGATCGAGGTTCGCTGTTTTATCCTGGGATGCCAGTTTTTTGTAGAAAGTGTGGGGCGTATTCACATACAGAAAGAATATGCACCTCTCACATTTTCTCCCTGTAAAAGAAGCAACAAAACTGGTCACAAAACTAAAAACTGTCTTGTGAAACCAGATTGTAACCTGCGTGGAAGTTCTGCTCATCTGTTTTAAGGGTGTCCACATCAAAGTAAGAGGTCATGGGCGGATGTTGCCTCCACTGCACCAGCGGCCAAAGATCTGCGGTCAGGGATGCTGCTGCTGCTCATATGACGGAGGTAGCTGCACACCATCAGGTTGACCCAGTGTCTGAAGCCCCTGCAGCATCATCTCAGTCGGAGCTGGTGGATGAGGAGGAAGAGATGGTAGCCTTACCAAGCAGTCCTGAAGTTGTTTCAGATGGGGAAGCCAGACCAGTGGAAGAGTCTGCAGGGACTGACCCCCCGACAGCTGGACAAAGGAAGACCAGGCGTGAGTCTCGGTCCAGTTCGGATGAGGAAGAAACCACAGTTAAGCACAGCTGCAGTGAAAAGCTCGCTGCAGTTGTGGTATTAGCACAGGTTGGTGACCAGGAACCTTATTCAGGTCTCATTGAGGAGTTGACCTTTCCACCATCAGTCAACAGGTTCCACCACCTGTGGCAATTCCATCTTTGACCAGCTCAGACGAGGAACAGGAACTAGGAGTCCTACCACTCTGAAAATGGGGGAGTTTAAAATGTTTTCCCTGAATGTCAGGGGTCTGAAAAGCTCAGTACGGAGGGCAGCAATTTTTAGCTATTTAGGTGGCATTAACTGTGAAATTTGTTGTCTTCAGGAGTGCAAAAGAGACCACCACCAAAATTAAGAACACCTCGGACAATCCTGGACTCATGGCCCTTCAGTATGGTCAGGGGACAATGGAAATTCAGCTACAGGTATGGGTATCATTGCAAAAGGGAACAAAGTCACCTTTTCATCATTTATTGAGATAGTACCTGGGAGAGCTATGATGGACATTTAGGGGGAAGGAACTCTGGGTGTTTAATATCCACTGCTCCCCAGAGAAAAATGAGTGAGCTGAATTGCTTAATACCATACAGTTCTTCATTCCAGGTTCCTCCCCTGCAATTGTTTCGGGGATTTTAACTGCGTATTACTAGGTGAAACCCGAGCTGGCTGTAGAACAAGGAGGCACGATAAAACATCTGAACAGCTGAAAAACAAAATGGTTGATCTCGAGTTGCAGGAGGTCTGGAGAAAGTTATATCCGAATGATCCTGGTTACACATGGTCCAGCAATATAAGTAAGTCTCGCATTGACTTTTGTTTTTGCCATTGCTCTATCACTCCAGGGAAAATCACTCTCCAAAACAACATTTTCTCAGATCATAAGCTATTGTACATTCACATGAAGTTATCAGTTACATCCAAGGGACCAAGGATCTAGAGGCTAAATACCACTCTTCTAGAGGATCCTGGAATCAAAACACAATACACATTAGCATACAGGTCATGGCGGAGGGACACATGCAAAGGTAAAGGACATGTTAAAGGAGGCCCAGGATTTCTACTGGGAGCTCGTTAGGGAAAAGGAGATAGATCCAACCATCACCAAGGAGGTGGTAGGGTGCTTTGGGGCTTAAATTAGATCATGTTGACCAACAAGTCTTTTCTGAAAATGTGAGTGAAAAGAGCTATTAGCTACCATCAAGAGCTTTTACCAAAAATAAACGTCCAGGTTATGATAATTTGCCAATTGAATTTTATGTCATTTTGGGATCTCCTAAAAAATGATTTGTGTCTGATTTTCCAGTAAGTTTTGTCATCTAACAGGCCTCCGGACTCCTGGCTAATGGGCGTCATCACTCTGATTCCTAAAAAAGGTGACCTATCAGACCTGGAGAACTGGCGTCCCATGACCTTGCTCAACACAACACAAGATTTTAAAATCTACTCCAAGATTCTGGTAAACATTAGAAGGTAAAGTGCTGGTTGTAAAATCAATAATTCTGCCTCATTTACAATATATAAGCCTTGTCTATCTACCATCGCTCTCCATAATTAAAAAAATCACCAGAAATATCTTTACATTTTTCTGGAGCTCAACTGTTGGGGGTCAATTGTGCACAAAAGTAAGGAAAATGGGAGTAAAGACCTCCCGAATATTAAGATCCTTCTGTGGTCCAGTTCTTCTCCCTCTGCTTCAAATGCCTCCAAACCAAATCTAACAAATGGTCATATTTTCTCAAGTATGCAGCTGGTCATATGTTTAGGAGGAGAGGATGGTACCAACCACCCCAAACAGTTTCAACACTCATCATTCCTCCAAAGCCGTACACAATTTTGTAAAAATTTATCCATATCTGGAATCTACAAAACCTGGACCAAAACACCCTATTGGATGCAAACAAAATTAGGAAATTCATCAAAACAGAGGAGGAAATTGTGCTTATACCTACTTTTACTACAGAAAGGTCAGCAACACACTGGAAAAACATGGATGAAAAATTTCTATCAAACAAATAAAAGATATTGCTTGGCAGGGTGTCCATGAGTGCCTGCCTCTGCATATAAGGGGTTTTGTGAGTTCTCCTGTATGTTCTCGGTCTGGATGTATGGTTGAGGAATCAACCCTACATCTCTTTTGGAATTGCCCGTATGCAAGAGCTGTGTGGCGGTGAGCCGGGCCTTTGCTGAAATTTTTAACAGACCTTCAAACACTTGACCACCAGGTTGTCGTGTACGGTCCTCCTCTTTCTATGAATTGCCTGAAATTTGCTTTATGGAAAACAAGAAACATTTTCTTCTACAAAGATGATTTCATAAATGAAAAGGAG
The DNA here is from genome assembly GCF_032062135.1 of Pyxicephalus adspersus. Classification (NCBI taxonomy): domain Eukaryota; kingdom Metazoa; phylum Chordata; class Amphibia; order Anura; family Pyxicephalidae; genus Pyxicephalus; species Pyxicephalus adspersus. The sequence goes on from NC_092871.1 coordinate 44,557,158, forward strand.
TGCATTAAGTATGCCTTGAGCAAAATGTTTTATTTCTTTTTTTTTTTATTGCAAAAAATGGTTAAACTAGAAGCCCAGAGAACCTGGGGAATGTATATGTGGAATACACTTGTGTAATTTCTTTTTTGTGTATTTGCCAAAAAATAAATGTTTTTTTTTCTTGTGAAAAAGGAAAGCAAAAATGTACATACCTTGTTGTGTTTGTGAAAATGGTTTTTGGTAATAATCAAAAATATATGTATAAAGTTTTTTATATGTTGGAAAATGCTATGTACTTACCTGTTCAAAAGACAATGCCCCTGATTCATCAAGCAGAATCGGATTATCGCTCGCGCATTCGTATTCGCGATCCGAAATCGCACGCCATCGCGCTATTCAGCAACTGAAAAAGCTCGCGGCCGGAGCCGCGCATCTCCGGCAGCTTTACACTGGCGAGCTTGTATTAAAAGTCACTGTTCCCCTAAAAGACTCACGTATGGCATGGAACTCCGTCTTGCAGCTTGCTTCCAGGCGCCCTATACTGTGTTCAAGATCTTGCTTGGTGGGCAAAGCACGTAGGTGGGCTTTCCAATCCCATTCCTTCTCAGAATCATTACTAGCCGGGCTATGGCTTAAGGAGGCCTCTAAAGAGGGCATCATACAGGGGCTAGCAATGGGAGAAGCAGGATGTACCTCTTGTACATGGGTAGAGGAAGCCTCTGGACCAGGGTCAGGTGCATCTTGCTGTAATCCGGGCTTTTGGGGGGAGCACCGCGCCGACGGTGCCTGCTTCTCGGATGCCGGTAAAAATTTAGCCCCCGGCTTTGCGGCCTTGTCGCGGCCTCCCGCGGGGAAGAAGCCTGGGATGCCTGTGGTGGAGGGATCTCAGGCGTCCCTTCTGTGCCCCCTTCACTTTTGGCCCCATATCGTCAGAAAGAAAGGCGCTGGAGCGCTTACACATGCAGAAACCCCCGGGCGGGATACGGAGCTAGGAGACCAGCGTCCTACTCCACCGCCATCAAGCCACGCCCGTCTCGGGGTGGATTTTAACTGCAAATAGCGGTACACACTCGGGATAGCTTTAACCCCACTTACCTTGCTCCTTTGTCATCCCCCGTCGTTCTGCTGGTCCTTGCAGGTCCTGGGGACACATCCTGCTCCTCCAATCTCCAGCCTGCGAAATGCAGAGACGAAAGGATCGGCGGGAAATTCAAATAATTTTGTATTGGAACCAAAACAGCTGGATTGAGTCCAATTATATATATATTATATATGCTACTGTACATTTACAATATGTTTAACTATTTTTTTTTTATTTTTTTTTTTTAAACAGATTGTGTTTTTTTATTTAAAGTTTATTATTAAATGTATTAAATTCAATAAAAGACATTTTTCGGTGAATTATGCCTAGGTATTATAGCCTACAATGTAAAATAAATTTCCATGCAAAAAAAATGTAACGCTTTTTGCATGGAAATTTGGACAGAATTAGAACGCGTGAGAGGTTAATAGACACTATTACCACATGTGATTGAGTTTTCCTGCTCTATGACTACATGTCTCTGAAAAGTCTTCAATATTTGGTAACTTTTGAAAGAGATGTGGTAGGTACAATGACAACTTGTGATCAGTTTTGTGTATTCACGTTGTATTAATGGAGTAACCTGTAAATGGGATTTCTAGACCTCTATCAAAGTTTGTTATGTTTTTTTTAAAGAATGAAGTCGTTAATGTTGTTAGCAATAAAAAAAGATGATCTGGTAAATAATTTAAATAAAGTGTTGCCCAATGGCAGTTAAAGAAAGGTTCTCCTAAGTCAGCCATTCTCTGCCAGGGTTCCTCCACTATTTTTTCGGGGTTTCTTGAGCTGTGGTTGACAGTCTTCTCATCTGAGGGAGTCTGTAAAGTTTTGGGTTTACCCCACTATGCAGAGTGACAGGCATGGCCCCAATGACCAGTTTAAAAGGATGGAATTTGGACCACCATGGTAGAAGGGACATTCTTTGCACTAGCCAACCATGTAAGGGGCATTTTTCCAATGAAATTATTTTAGCAGAGGCTCCTGAAAATTGAGCATTCTTTTGACAAATTTTCTAGGGCAGCCTTTCTGAACACGGGGGAACCCTTAAAATAAATTTCAGGTTTTAGGGAACCCCTTTTAAAGAAAAGATAATTGGTGTCACTGGTAACTGACCTGAGAGTCTCAAATTGCTCATTGCACAAGGAAACCCTAGCAATCTCTGGAGGGATCCTAGGGTTCAATGGAACCCTAATTGAGAAACTCTGTTCTAAATAAGGGGGTTAAGAAAGGCTGTCCAAAGCATATGAATTGATGATTCTGTAGAAGAAATATTTTTGATGTTTTATCTAACAATATCCTACTTATTCACCGGTCATGTCTCTAACACTGATCATTCAAAATTAGATGAAGTAAAGTCCAAAAGTCCAAAGCCTCCTTTTTTGTGTTAGGGAGAAGTTTAAAGGCACCTCAAAAGAGGGCAAAGACCTAATAAGACTAACAACAGAATAGAATAGAACAGAAAATGACAAATTGTTGGAATAGGAATAGCAAAACATGGTAAAAAAAGCGTACTGACACTTCACGCATCACATCGATCAAGCTGAGGATGCAATGCAGAAGCCGGCTGGGGATCACTGAGGACGCTACTAGATCAAGGGGAGCAGGTAGGATTTTTTTTTGCTATCCCGAGTGTGGCTCAGGGTTACCGCTTTTGGTATATAAAAAATTCACCCTGAGCCACACTGGGGATCACCGTCAGGGGGTTAATGTACAGCGCTGTGCAATATGTTGGGGCTACATAAATCCTGTTTAATCTAATGCTGACAGTGTTCAATGTCTCCCTATTTGTAAACATTGCACTGTCCACCTACAGTGCTGAAAGTGAGTTAATAATAGGAAGCCCACTCCACCAGTGATTTGCCGGAGTAGATGCCATTATTCATTTACCTGGCTTAATAGCAAACTGGTAAGTGAGGGAGCAGTGCAGCAGTTGACTCTCTGACAAGAAATTCACATTCTAAAGGAGTGCAGCCACCCCTTCTTGTGACATTGGGTGTATTGTGGATCTGGCTTTTAACCTGTAATGATAAACTGTTTAACAATCTTTGTCCCCTGTAAAAATATCCATATTAATAAGAGAGTGTATTCGCAAGGTTTGAGAGGACGGTAGTATAATCAGATTGAAGCATGTATGGCCATCCTACTGATAAGATGAAGTAACAGGTAACAGAGGTAACATGACCTCTATGGACAGTCCTTACCTCTTTCTTTCTTAAGAAGTTCTTTTGCTTTGTTATCTGCACATAACAGGCTTTCTTGTATGTCAGGTAAATACCTATTAGCACCAAAGTCAATAAGCAGTTTTACAAATTGGTCCTCATAGTTATTGTCAAGACAAACCCCTAACACTGATTTACGATTTGAAAATGTTTCCAAAGATTCCTGATCAAAACAATTATAATCAGGATCAGCCCCATAAAGAAGGAGAGTTCTAAAGTATTTAATTTAGCCAAACCAGCTGCAAAATATAGGCGATTTCCATAATAGCCATCAAATGATTTATAATTGGGATCTGTTCCGTATTCCAAAAGAAGCATAATGATGCTTGAATGACGTCTGTATGGTATTGCACTGCGTATCGGATCAAAGTCACCATCAGCGTTAGGGTCTGCTCCAGCTTTTAATAGAACTTCAATACATTCAATATGGTTGTGATCAATAGCATCAACTAAGCAAACAGACTGAATATTCCAGCTTAGCATTGAAAAGAACAGGTTCCTTTTTTACCTTTTAATTTTACTTTTTACCACTTTTTAATATTACAAGTGGTTTCTTGTGGTAGCATTTAAAAGAACTTTTTCAGGTGACATGCAACATCTAAAGGCAGTTTGCTCCCCTCACCCCAATCATCTCTATGAATGAATGAACACTTTTTTTCTGCTATTGCAAGCATAACTTTTTTTCTGCTATTGCAAGACATTTTTGGTGTTGTAGAGGACTGGAAGTGTAAAAAGAAAATACTTTGCCAAACTTTGCAACAGCTTACAGTTTACAAACACCTGCAAAAACCTTGTGGTTACTGCCTGCTCCCTCTCCCAGGTGTCTAGCGGTTACCAGAAGGTGCTTGGGGCAGTACACACTGCATGTTTGCTTAACCACTAGTGTGAATTTAGGCTAAGTCCAGGAAAGTATTAAAAAACAAATAGATGCAGCTCTACTATTTGTAATTCATCATTTACCTATGATTTATAATTATTAAAATGTAATATTTGAAATAAATAAATAAAGAGGTATTATGTAATCCCAGCCTAGCCAATTGCAAAGGCCAAAGATTCTAATTCTAATTGAAGCCAAAGAGATTCTAATGAGTCCATAGGGATATCAGTACCAGAGTTCTGCTTTAAACTACTTTAAAATAGTACTGAAACAGAATAAAACCTGACCCTTACAATTTCTTAACCTCCCGACCGTTAAGCCCGACCTTCGGGCTAAAAAAAGTTGCTCTTTTCGTTAAGCCCGAGATTTTCCGTACATTAAAATCCCCACTTTGTGTGTTTCAAACATTTTTTATATTCATTATATCTACTAGACCCCTATTCGGACATATTTCTGTAAGTTACAGGTCTACAATTTAAAAAAAAAAAATTCATGAAAACCTGTAAAAGTAGCACTATCCATGAAAAAGTAGCACTTTTGGTACAGAAATCTAGACCTCAGTGTAACGCCCAGGTGGTTAACTGTGTGTCTACCTTTAGTTGAAAATCTGTCTCATCTGCAGTAGTAATTTTGTTGTAGCTGTGCAACTCTATTTGCCCAGGATTACAGGTACAGAAGTCACAAATATTCATTAAAACGGACATTCAGCCTGATTCGCATCTAAATATTTTTCTAATATGTCTGATAAATATCCCCTACAGTGTCGGGGGGACACATACGCACACACACCATTAGGACAGACACTCAATCAGAGAACACAAACTTATAAAAAAATATTACTGAGAATACCTCCTAACGGATCCCATGACCTCTACTGACATTGTATACACCTTTTGCTCTTCAGAAATAATTTTGCTTCATTATATACAATTACATATTGCCACCAAATTCAATGAATAGTTCCACAAACAAAGCCTCATAATCATTTCCAAGACATTCACCCATTACTGATGAGGGGAGATGGGTCCTCTAGGAGGTGCTACAGCTTGCACAGAAATGGTGTAAGCCCTGTGAGCCCCAAGGCGCAGAATATAAGCGGTAACCAGGTCTTCTCCAGAGCCAGTGCCAGGTTGTGGACCTTGGGCATACTAGGGTGAGCAGGATAATGCACAGTACCAAATCACTAGGCAGAAGAATTGTCAAGGAAGGCCTGGGTCGAGGCAGGCAGGAAGCAAAAAGGAAACAGGCCAGGGGTCAGGAACCAGAAATCCAGGAAAAATAAACTGTTAACATGGGGGGTTACCCCAGACACGGGGAACACAGAAGACACAGGAAGCTACAGGAGGCACAGGTGACACTGGAGACACAGGGATAACTGCAGACCAGGGAACACTAGAACATTACAAGGGAACAGGCAGGGAAATACCAGACTTGGCAATAAGGGGTTAACACAGGAGCTGGACAGGAAAAGCACTGAGTTAAACAGCAGGTGTAGAGGAAATGCTGATATACCTTGAGGGAGTAGGCACACCCAAGGTCAGAACTGCCCACATGTGCGCTTTAGCAAGAAAGAGGTAAGTGTGACAATTTTACATGGCCTCCTTTTATGGAGAAAGCGAAGATGAAACCTCTTGGCAAGAAGACTTGTAGACACATCTGTAGCTGGAACCCACAATCTTTCGAAACCCTTCCAGTCAATTAGGTACATTAGCTTCTTGCAAATTTTGGAATCCAGAATTTGATAGACTTTATACTCTTGATAAGAATCGAGTATGGAAGTAGCCAACTGTAGGAGACATGAAAAGCAATTCAGAACCAATGGTTTTAGCACAGATACATGGAAAGAGTTGGGTAACTTGAGATGTGGAGGCAGGCAAAGTTTATAACAAACCAGGTTGACCTAAGCTGAAATAATGTATGGACCAATGAAATGTGGAGCATTTCAGAGAAGGGACTTTGCAACAGATGTTCTTTGAGGAGAGCCAACTTTATCTCCAGGTTGGAAAGAAGGTACCCTACGGCGATGCTGATCTGCAAACCTCTTGTGTCTGAGAGCTACGTGTGATGCTTACAGGTATGAGACCAGATACTATTAAAGTCCCTGAGCAGGGCACTGAGTGCAGGTGCTTCTGCAGGGCAGGGTATAGGAGATGGGAAGGTGTGAGGGTGAGATGTGGGTGTTTACCGTAGACAATGGAGAAAGGAGACTCTTGAGTACTGGTGCTGACATGGTTATTGTGGGAAAACTCTGACCATGGTGGTGGAGCTACCCAGCCATCATGGTAAGCAGATACAAGAGCTCAAAGATATTGCTCCCGGGCCTGGTTGACCATTTCCATCTGTCCATTAGTCTGCGGGTGATAGGCTGAAGAAAATGCTGCGGAAATGTCCAAGGATTTACAAAAGCCTTTCCAAAAGCGGGTGGTAAACTGAACCCCAGGGTCAGATACAATGTGCATGGGTATACCATGAACCCTAACAATTTCATGGATTAAGATTGGTACCAACGCAGCTGCAGATGGTAAAGCAGGAAGGGGTACAAATTGGGCCATTTTGGAAAAGAGATCCACGACCACCCAAAAAACAGTAGAGCCATCGGAAGGTGGAAGATCTTTAATGAAATCCATATATAGGTGACACCAAGGCTCCTTGGCAAAGAAAGGAGCAGTCCTGCTGGGGCGCAGGTAGACACTTTTTTTTTTTAGGCACAGACAGCAGAGGCCTAAACATACTCCGTCACATGCTTATGAAGGTTAGGCCACCAGTCCAATACAGACAGGAGAGAAATGTGAGTGTTCTGTGAATGCTCAGATGACCAGAAAGTTTGGAATCATGTGCCCATTGTAAAATTCTGATGCAAAGTTGAGATGGCACTAAGGTTTTACCTGGGGAAAAAGCAGATTACTGGTTAAAGGTCAAGGCTATAATAGAGGCTGGAGGGATGCTAAATCCTGGCTCAGCAGCAGTCTCGGAATCCTGTGGGTCAAAGGAACAAGAAGGAGCGTCAGATGGGGAGTTAGCAGAACCAGGTTTGAAGGTAATGACAAAATCAAAGCCAGAAAAGAACAAAGACCAAAAGGCCTGCCAAGGTTTGTGGCGATGAGCAGATTGTAGGTACTAGAGGTTTTTAGGTTTAGGAAAAACAGTGTTCTTGTGAGGGGAACCCTCCAAGAGATATCGCTATTCTTCCAGAGCGAGATTGATGGCTAGGAGCTACCTGTCCCCAATAGAGTAATTTCTTTCTGCTGGGGTAAATTTCCTTGAAAAGAATGCATCAAGCTCCGGTGGGGGTAGAGAATAGCTCCCACTCTAATGGAGGAGGTGTCAACCTCAATAGCGAAGAGCTAGTGATATTTGGCCTAACCAGAGCTGGGCCAGAAAGAAAGGCTTGTTTTAGGGTATGAAAAGCCTCAATAGCTTCAGAGATAGAGATGAGCGAGAAGGCCTCCGACAGTCTCGCAACAATTATTTCGAACTTCCCGTGGGTTCCCGAAATTTCGGCGAATCGGTTTTGCAAATTTCATTAAAGTCGATAGGCCGACTTTAAACATTATTAGCAAAGCCCCTATACATGTTAGAACCAACAAATTTGCTAGGTAAGTGTGGAAGAACAGTGGCAACAAGGACAAAATACAAAAGTTCAAAAAGACCTTGTGGTTTTCAAGAAAATGGCAGGCAAAGTGACAGCAGGCAAATAGGATTTTTACGTGATTGACAGCGCTCAGAAGGCACATAAACATTAGGACATTGAGAAAGGGTGAACTCAACCCACTAACAACAGTCTCTGCCATCAAAACAGCAGGACAATGCGTTGCTTTTTTATGTACGCACCCCTGTTTAGTTTATTTAGCTGCATAGTTAGTTTACGCTATTAAATCCTGTTTATTATTTTTATTAAATAATAATAATTGCTAGCTGGCATCATGACCTGGATGACAGGTGTTAGGAATGCCATCCATAAAGTTGTGGACAAGTAGTGCGGTGACATTAGGCAAAAGGATGGAGGACCAGAGACTGAGCGTGGGTCAGCGAGAGCAGTAGCAGTGTGTGGCCTCTGGTCAGGTATCGCCAGGGAGACCACATTGGTAGGAGTCATGGGAAGCTGGGTGTAGTGCATCGTCATTGCCACCCAGAAGTGTACAATTTTAGGGAATGGGGTACTGACAGATGGCAGCAGCAACATCAGGAGGAGGACGGCCCTAAGACGGAATGGGGACCACATTGGTAACTGGCATCTCGAGCTGGGTGTAGTGCATCGTCAATGCCACCAAGAAGTGTGTAATACAATGTTTTTGAATTATGTACTAACAGGCAGCAGCAGCAGCAAGAGGAGGCGATGGGCCCTAGGACAGAGCGTGGACTGCATTGGTAACTGGCATCTAGAGCTGGGTGTAGTGCATCATCAATGCAACCCAGAAGTGTACAATTTTTGTGAATAGAGTACTGGCAGGCGGCAGCAACAGCACCAAAAGGAGGCGGTGGGCCCTGAGAAGGAGCTTGGACCGTATTAGTAACTGGCATCTAGAGCTGGGTGTAGTGCATCGTCAATGCCACCCTGAAGTGTGTAATACAATTTAAGTGAATAGAGTACTGACAGGCTGCAGTAACAGCAGGAGGAGGAGGCGGTGGGTCCTGAGAAGGAGCGTGGACAGCATTGGTAACTGGCATCTGGAGCTGGGTGTAGTGCATTGTCAATGACACCCAGAAGTGTGTAATACCATTTTTGTGAATAGAGTACTTGGCAGGCAGCAGCAGCAACAGCAGGAGGAGGAGGTGTTGAGCCCTGAGACAGAGCGTGGAGCACATTGGTAACTGGCATCCAGAGATGGGTGTAGTGCATCGTCAATGACAGCCAGAAGTGTGTAATACAGTTATACACTGTTTCCCCTATAATAAGGCACTGTCTTATATTTTTTGAAATGCCAAAATATGCCCTAGGTCTTATTTTTAGGGGGATGTCTTATTTTTCCATGAAGAAGACTACGTACACATTTATTGTTGAAAATCACTCATGTGCCATTGATTGTCCCCTTCTGATCACTCTGTGCCATTGATTGTCCCCTTCTGATCACTCATGTGCCATTGATTGTCCCCTTCTGTCGAGGAGTCACACAGAGGCACACAGTATCAGGTATCGGAGGATGTCTTATTTGCGGGGGGGTGCTTTATTTTAATTGTTTGAGCAAAAATCGGGGGGTGGCTTATTTGATGGGGATGCCTTATCATCGCGCAAACACGGTAGTGAATTGAGTACTGACAGGCAGCAGCAGCAACAGCATCAGGACGAGTTGGTGGGCCCTTAGACAGAGCGTGCAGCGCATTGGAAACTGACATCTGGAGCTGGGTGTAGTGCATCGTCAATGACACCCAGAAGAGTGTAATACAATTATAGTGAATGGAGTACTGACAGGCAGCAGCAGCAACAGCATCTGGAGGAGGCGGTGGGCCCTGGGACAGAGTGTGGAGCATATTGGTAACTGGCATCCAGAGCTGGGTGTAGTGCATCGTCAATGACAGCCAGAAGGGTGTATTACTATTATAGTGAATGGAGGACTGACAGGCGGCGACAGCAACAGCAGGAGGAGAAGACAGTGGGCCCTGAGATGGAGCGTGGACCGCATTGGTAACTGGCATCTAGAGCTGGATTGTAGTGCATCGTCAATGGCCCCAGAAGTGTGTTATACAGGTATAGTGAATAGAGTAATGACAGGCGGCAACAACATCAGAAGGAGGCGATGTGCCCTGAAATGGAACATGGACCGCATTTGTAACTGGCATCTAGAGCTGCATGTAGTGCATCGTCAATGACACCCAGAAGTGTGTAATATAGTTATAGTGAATTGAGTACTGACAGGCAGCAGCAGCAACATCATCAGGACGAGGTGGTGGGCCCTTAGACAGAGCGTGGAGCGCATTGGTAACTGACATCTGGAGCTGGGTGTAGTGCATCGTCAATGACACCCAGAAGTGTGTAATACAATTATAGTGAATGAAGTACTGACAGGCAGAAGCAGCAACAGCATCTGGAGGAGGCGGTGGGCCCTAAGACAGAGAGTGGACAGCATTTGTAACTGACATCTGGAGCTGGGTGTAGTGCATCGTCAATGACACCCAGAAGTGTGTAATACAATTATAGTGAATGGAGTACTGACAGGCGGCAGCAGCAACAGCATCAGGAGGAGGCGGTGGGCCCTGAGACAGAGCGTGGAGCGCATTGGTAACTGACATCTAGAGCTGGGTGTAGTGTGTAATACAATTATAGTGAACAGAGTACTGACAGACGGCAGCAGCAACAGCATTAGGAGGAGGCAGTGGACCCTGAGACGGAGCGTGGAGGGCATTGGTAACTGGCATCTAGAGCTGGGTGTAGTGCATCGTCAATGGCAACCCAAAGTGTGTAATGCAAATATTGGAAATTTGTGACTAAACGTAGAAGAGCCAGACCAAAATGTTTTGTGTGCCAGCACTGTTACTGTGGTCTGTAGTGCCGGAGGCGTTAGGAAGGTAGACGATATTGCTAGTTTGCATCATAGTGGATGACATGAATGCCAACCCTCAATCTTATAATACTTAACTGAAAAATTAGGCAAAGGCAATGGTACCTATCAGTGTGGCAGTACTGGGGGTTTTCATCTGCAGTTTGTTGGCCTCCCGGAAGCAGCAGAAATGTAAAGTAAATTGCTAGCTGGCACAATGGCAGGCATGACACTGGCGAAGAATGCCACCCCTGGATTTTGCAATAACTAGCGGAAAAATTCAACCAAGGCAGGCTCAGCTGACAGGGTGTTTGATGATAGGCAGCCACAGACTCAGCACAGCAGCAGTGTGCGTTTACAGAGGCATCTTGGTTGGCCTAGTGAGTCCTTGTGTCAGTTAATCAGTGACTTCTGCAGTGGGGATGTGATAGTTGTTAGTATCCCACCTTTTGTTCATTTTCAAAAAGGTGAGGCGATTGACATTTTCCGGCAACAGTCGTGATCGGTTGTCCGCTACCACTCCGTTAGCAGCACTGAAGGTTCTTTTAAACAGAACACTGGATGCCGGGCACGAAAGAAGCTTGATGGCATACTGTGCCAACTGTGGGCAGATTTCAAGCCTGTTAATCCAAAAATTAATGGCGTTACTACTGTCAGGACAGGCATCCTCCTCATAACTGCTGTCGTCATCACCACCACCAGCCAGAAAAGACCCATCGTATCGGTGCACCATGCCCTTCATCCGTTCTCGATGGTTATGCCCCTGCACTTCACTTGTTTGAGGTGGCTGCATCAGGTTTCGCCAGGTATCCAGAAAATCCCCCCTGCCTTTGCCTACACCTTTAGATGTGTGGGGCCTGCTGCCACTACTGCTGATGCTGCTGCCACCGCTACAGGGGGATACGGTGGATGCGGTGTCCACCTGAGCTCCCTGTGTGGAATGTGGTGCGCGGAACTCCTCACACAGCTGGTCGCATAGTATTCTGCTCAGGTGGGTGACCTTCTCTTTCTCTTGCGCCGGGTTGGGTAGAAACTGTGACATTTTGTCTTTGTAGTGGTAATCCAGAAGGGTGGCCAGCCAGTAATCATCCTGGTTTTTGATGCTGCAAATGTAGGGGTTGCTTGGGCTCATCCTCCTCCTGTCCCTCAGTAGGCGCCAAAACATCTTACTCTTCATCAGCCACCTTCTCCTGTTCAAGCTGCAACAGTTTCTGTTGTTCCATCGCCCACACAATGCCTGTGGTGTGACAGCACAAATGCGGTTTGGACGGGTCCTGTCCAGCAGCCCCAACATGGTCTCCCTCATCATCATATTCATCTTCCTCCTCCTCTTGAACCTCTTGATGCTGGCCAGTGTCCCTTCTTGCTCCTCCTGATGCTGGCTGTGCACTTTGGAGTGTAATGTCACCCTCATCCTCCTCCCCCATTTTTTCCCCTTCTCTCCAATTGCCACTTTCCATCAGGCCACACAGGGTATTATCAAGCAGAAAGATGATGGGAATGGCATTGTTCCAGCCTGACTGCTCCCGACTCACAACGTTTGTGGCCTGCTGAAAGGGCGCCATCATCATCTCCAGCCACTGGTCACTGGTAAAATAGCTCAGTTGTGTGGCTGTACCAAGGGCCCTGCTGCCCCATGCACCACGCTGACCAAGTAATGGTGGATGGCTAGCTTTTGCTCACACACAGCAAAACATGCTAGAGCATGTGCAGGGTGGAGTTCCATCTAGTCACAGTGTAACAAATCAGTCTATGCGGTGGAAGCCTCTGTTAGCACTGGATCTTGCTAAGCGCTGCGGTGGCAGTAGGGTATCAGCATACATGGCTGCAGATAGAGCAAGCCTGTCTCAGTAAGTCCTGCAGTCCTGGGTAAGTGCGGAGGAACTTCTGCACCACCAGGTTCAGTACGTGTGCAAAGCAGGGCACATGTGTTATGCGACCCATGCGCAGCGCATTCACAAGGTTGGCCCCGTTGTCACACACGACGTTGTCTGTTGTGAGCCAGGAGGGAGTCAGCCAAGCCTCAACCTCTCTGTGCAAAGTGGACAAGAGTTCTCTGGCAATGTGACTTTTCTCCCCCAAGGACACCAGTTTCAGCACTGCCTGGCAACGCATGTGCTTGAGGGAGCCGTAGTGGCGTGCCCGTTTAACCACAGTGTCCTCCGCTGCTGGCCTTTTTAGGAGGAATAATGGAGGAGGAGAGAGAGGACTGGGGCGGCCCATGCTTTCCCACCACACCCCTCAGTGGGGTGCTGTAATGCCTTTTGCAGATTACCGCCCACTGACCTATGCAAGGCCACCCAGTGAGCGGTGAAGAACAGGTAGCATCCCACTCCATGCCTGGTTATCCAGCTGTCCATGGTGACGTGGCTTTGACTAGACACCGAGAATGCCAATGCCTGGGAGAGGTTACCCATTACATATGCATGTAAACTGGGAACAGCTGTGCAGGAGAAGTAATGCCTGCTTGGTATATTCTACCGACGCTCAGCAGAGGCCATCAGGTCACAGAAGGGAGCAGAGTCCACAATGCTTTACTGCAAGGCCAATAGTTTGGCTAGACATGAATTGGGTTCGATGACTCTTTTGTTGGTTGGGCCCATTGAAAGGATCTGCAGGTTTCTTGGCTCTATTCCTCTCAGATCTCTCACCATCCCAGTGTCTCCCAGTGCATCAGAACAGGCGCCTGGGAAGAATTGGTCAACGACGCATACACTCGTATGGTATCAAGCAATCTTCAACTTTATTATAACAAACATTAGTTTAATGTTTCTAGTTTCTAAAAACTAGAATGGAGTGTCTCAGACCCTTTCACCCATAGCCTGATGCCTTGCGCAGAACTCTGGTAGAGTGGGCTGAAAGGACTGGGAGCTAGGGGAGCTGAAGGGGTCATTGGAGTACCCATCTTTCAGCGACAAATGTTATCTGACTCCACGAAACTTGCGGCCAGAAGCTGATACTTCCTCGCAGCTTGAAGTCTGGCTGTCACCAACCTCCTGAGACGTAGTAGCAATGACAGTTGGAGATGTAGAAGGAGACAAGGGAGGTGGAAGAAGAGACGATGACATGGTTGCACCTCCTTCAAGAGAACGCAAGTACTGCTCCCACTTTGGTTTGTGGTTCTTGCGCATGTGGGAAAGCAGGGATGTTGTACCCAAATGTGATCTGGCCTATCCTCTGCAAATCTGCCTGTGGCACAGGATGCAGATTGCTATGCACCTGTCATCATCTTTTAGCGTAAAAAGGACCACACTGGAGAGGTGCTTGCAACCAATCTGCTGCTCTTTTTCTTTGCCTGCCTCTGCATCTGCTCGGTACCCTGTGTCTGCTCCAGCTCCATCTCCCCCACAGTCACATTGCCCCTGATTCATCAATAAAATCCGCGCTCGCTGGAAGCGCGAAAGTACGCGCGGCCATCGATCGCGGTTTACCGCGGTCCGGACTCGAGTGTGCGCGTACACTCGCCTCACTGCCAGCCGGATTCCTGCATTCACAATAATACTTTTAATGCAAGCTCGCCAGTGTAAAGCTGCCGGAGATGCGCGGCTCCGGCCGCAAGCTTTTTCAGTTGCTGAATAGCGCGATGGCGTACGATTTCGGATCGCGAATACGAATGCGCGACCGATAATCCGATTCTGCTTGATGTCTCTGACTGTTTCCCTGCTTGTGCCCACTTGTCTGTGTGTTCTTTGGGACTCACATTAGGCAGATTTGCGGCCCCTTCCATCCCCAGTCTGTTGCTGCTGCCTTTCCTCTACATCTGTTTCAGAACTGCTGTTAGCCCTTACACACACCGGTGGTTCCCAGGTGACATCACTGTCATCATCATCCTCATTTTCATCTAAGCCAACCTCTGCAAATGCATCCACTGATGCAGAACCCTCGCCTAGCAAGTGCTGACCACACTCTCCAAGGGTCTCAAAGTCTGCCTTCTGCTCTGAAATTTGCAATGACAGATCCTCAGGCTGTTCGTCAGATAACAAGGGAGAGTCATCGGGAGGTACAGGCACATTAGGCACGCTGACTCCTGTCTTTGCTCCAGTCACGGCTGTGCTGGTTGGTGCTGCTGCAGAAGAAGAGCCTGCTGGAGAAAAAGAGCCTGCTGCACTTTAAGCCCCTGTGACCCAGTCCACAATACTCTCAACATGATGTGGCTGTATGATTGTAGTTTGCCCTCTCAACAAATCTACCAGCGTACTGGTGCTCCGCACACATCTCTGACCTGTTTGACAACTTATGCTGCTGCCTCCAACTGGTTTGCTGCTGCTGCTGTTGCTGTCCTACGTTGGCGGACTCCAGGGGAGTATGCCCCCTGCCAGGTGCAGCAGGTTGCCAAACAGCACACCTTCCCCTGCATCTACCTCTCATCTTTTACTTATTCAGGAAAAAATGCACCTGTACCAAACGGTTTCTTTGGTAAATAGCAAGTGGTATAAGAATAAAATATCTAGGTTTTTTTGAGAGAAATACAGAAATTTTTCTGGCTTTTTTGATGGATAGCAAGTGGGATCAGAATAAAATATCTGTATATTTTGAGAGAAATACAGAATATTTTCTGGCTTTTTTGATAGCAAGTGGGATCAGAATAAAATATATGAATTTTTTTGAGAGGAATACAGATATTTTTCTGTTTTTTTTTAAAAGATAGCAGTTGGAAGCAGAAAAAAACATCTGTATTTTTGTGAGGGAAATACAGAAAATTTTCTGGCTTTTTTATAGATAGCAAGTGCTATCAGAAAAAAATATTTGTATATTTTTGAGAGAAATACAGAAATGTTTTTGGCTTTTTTGACAGATAGCAACTGGGATCACAACAAAATAGCTTTGTTTTTTTTAAATACATAAATTTTTCTGGCTTTTTTGATAACAATGTGGACCAGAATAAAATATCTGTGTTTTTTAAGACAAATACAGAAATTTTTCTGTCTTTTTTGATAGATACTAAAGTGCTATCAGAAATAAATATCTGTATTTTTTTTCGAGAAATAAAGACATTTGTCTGGCTTTTTTGATAGCAAGTGGGATCAGAATAAAATATCTGTATTTTTTTTTAAAGAAATACAGACATTTTTCTGGCTTTTTTGATAGATAGCAAGTGGGATCAGAATGAAATATCTGTATTTTTTGGGAGAAATAAAGAACGTTTTCTGGCTTTTTTGATAAATAGCAAATGGTTTTTCATAGATAGCAAGTGGTATCAGAATGAAATATCTATTTTTTAAGAGAAATACAGAAAAATTTCTATTTTTTTGATAGATAAGTGCTATCAGAATGATAACTTTGTATTTTTTAAAGAGAGATACAGAAATGTTTCTGGTGTTTCTAATAGATAACAAGTGTTATCAGAAAGAAATATCTATATTTTTTGGGGAGAAATATTTTTTTTCTGGCTTTTTTGATAGATAGCAAGTGGGATCAGAATAAAATATCATAATTTTCTGAGAGATATATAAAAAAAATTTCTGGCTTTTTTGATAGCAAGCGGTATCAGAATAAAATATCTGTATTTTTTGAGAGAATTGCAGAAATTTTTCTGTGGTTTTCATAGTAATTGGGATCAGAGTGGAACATCTGTATTTTTTAAGAGAAATACAGAAATTTTTCTGGCTTTTTTGATAGATAGCAAGTGCTATCAGAAAGAAATATCTGTATTTTTTTGAGAGAAATACAGAAAATTTTCTGGCATTTTTTGATAGATAGTATCAGAATGTCAGAATGAAATATCTATATTTTTTGGAAAGAAATACAGACATTTTTCTGGCTTTTTTGATAGCAAATAGTATAAGAATTAACTATCTGTATTTTTTGAAAGGAAAACAGAAATTTTTCTGGCTGTTATTGATAGCATGTGGTATCAGAATAAATATTTGTATTTTTTTGAGAGAAATACAGAAATGTTTTTGGCTTTTTTGATAGATAGCAAGTGGGATCACAACAAAATGTCTGTGTTTTTTTGAAATACAGAAATTTTTCTGGCTTTTTTGATAGAAATGGGGACCATAATAAAATATCTGTGTTTTTTGAGACAAATACAGATTTTTTTCTGTCTTTTTTGATAGATACCAAAGTGCTATCAGAAAGAAATATCTGTATTTTTTTGAGAGAAATATAGAAATTTTTTTGGCTTTTTTGATGAATATCAAGCGGGATCAGAATAAAATATCTTTATTTTTCTGTACAGAAATACAAGCATTTTTCTGGCTTTTTTGATAGATAACAAGTAGGATCAGAATAAAATATCTATTCTTTTTTTGGGGAAAAATATTCTGGCTTTTTTAATAGATAGCAAGTGGGATCACAATTAGTGTTGGTCAAATAGCTCACTATACGATTCGATCGCTATTCCGTCGAATAATGCATAATTATTCGGGTGATTGAACGTCGAATTCGAACTCCATTAAAGTCAATAGGGGAAAAATTTGGGTTGTTATTTGGGATGGTGGAGAGCTTCTAGAGCCTATCAATACATTTAAAAAGACATGTCAAGACTCACCCAGCTCTGCACAACACTGTACAAGTAAAAAAAAAAAGGAAGTCTTTTTTCTGTTGCTGGCAAGGCCATTTTATGGGGCGGTCAATGGAACATGCCGGATTTTACACGGTCTCCGAGTAGCGGCAGAGAGGGACATGAGGGGGTTCCTCTGGTCCAAAAATTAGCCACCAGGTTTCACCGCTCCGTTACAAGCCATAAACAGGCTTCAGAGTACAGGCAGAGGTCTCTGAGGGGGGTCTTTCAGCCCAGTTCCGGGGTAACATACACAGAAATTCAGTCCGATAAAGCGTGGTACCGATGGATGAAGCAGAAGACGTGGCCTTCTACATTCAATCACAAATTTCAGATTACACACTTCGGGGTGTCATTAAAGATGCACTACACCCAGCTCTAGATGCCAGTTACTAAGGCCTTCCACACTCCATCTCAGGGCCTGCTATCGAGTGAAAGCACATGAAAGGAAACGGGGCTTGGCGGAATCAGTGGGGAAAGAAAATCCTATTGAGTTTGAGTCTAGCCTGGCATCTAGATCTGGGTACTGGACAGTGGGCAGGCAGCAGCAGTAATAGCAGGAAGAGTAGGCGGTGGGCCCTGAGTAGTGTGGATGGCATTGTTAACTGGCATCTAGAGGTGGGTACTGGGAGGAGGAGGCGGTGGGCCCTGAGACGGCATTATGGTTTGAGGCCATGACCTATATGGACAGTGTAGAAGCTTTAGCTACTGGAGACATTGCTGTGTAGGGGACTGCCTTTTCCTATCTGCTAGCTGTAACTTTCTAAAATGCGGAATGGACAGCCTTGTTAACTGGCATCTACAGCTGGGTACTGGGTACTGGGTAGGTGGCAGCAGTAACAGCAGGAGGAAGAGGTGGTGGGCTCTGGAACAAAGTGTGGACGGTATTAGTAGCTGGCATGTAGAGTAGGGTACTGGGCAGGCGGCAGCATCAGTGAAAGCCAGAGGAGGAGGCGGTGGGCCCTGAGAAGTGTGAATGGCGTTGTTAACTGGCATCTAGAGCTGGGTACTGTGAGGAGGAGGCGGTGGGCCCTGAGACGGAGCAAGGACGGCATTAGAAGTTAAGACGATCACCTATATGGAAGGTGTACAGGCTGTAGCTAATGGAGATGTGAATGGATGAGCGAGATTCCAATTTGTCCCTATCTACTATGTAGCCAAACCACATGAAAGGGATTGGGCTTGGAGGAATCAGCGGGGAAAGAAGACCCTGTTGAGCTGGAGTCTAGTCTTGCATCTAGAGCTGGGTACTGGAAGGAGGCGGTGGGCCCTGAGATGGAGCAAGGAGGGCATTAGAATTTAAGACCATCACCGATATGGACAGTGTAGAAGCTGTAGCTATTAGAGACATGAATGGATGAGCGAGATTCCAATCTGTCCCTACCTACTATGTAGCGAAACCACATGAAAGGGATTGGGCTTGGAGGAATCAGTGGGGAAGAAAGACACTGTTGAGCTTGAGTCTAGTCTGGCATCTAGAGCTGGGTACTGGGAGGAGGAGGAGGTGTGCCCTGAGACGGAACAAGAAGCGCATTAGAAGTTTAGGCCATCACCTATATGGAAAGTGTGAAAGCAGTAGCTATTGGAGACATGAATGGATGAGCGAGATTCCAATCTGTCCCTACCTGCTTCTATGTAATTAATATACATAATATATAAATACATAATATGTAATTAATATACAGTGAGCTGTATATGAAATATATCTTCCCACTCCATGCTTGCTCGCCCAACTGTCGGTTGTCAGGTGCACCTTGCCAGAAACTGAGTGCTGCAGGGCCATGGACACATTGCTCTGCACGTGTTCATACAAAGCAGGAACACATTTTTCTGCAAAATACTGTCGCTTAGGCATAATATACTGTGGGTTCAAAACAAACAGCAGCCGATCTGCGTTGGAGCTCCTGCTCACCGCTGGTGGAGCCTGAAAAAGGTAATGCTCGGCTACATGCCACACTCAAATTGCTGGCAGCAGCATGAGTAACTTTGGTGGCAGAAGGAAGAAAGGCAGCAGAGGAGGATCGAGCAGTTTGAGCTTGCTTCTTGGGCGGAGGTGGTCGCACAGAGCTTTGTGCTTTGACCAAGTGTTCCCGCCAGGTTACTGGGTGGTGGCTTTTTAAATGAGTGTTCATGCTACTTGTTCCAAGTTTATTCGGGTTTTTGCCTCGTTTCAAGTGTTGAGCACACAGTTTACAGATGACCATAGTGTTGTCATCACTATGGACATTAAAAAATGCCCACACTGGTGAACATTTAACTGGGCCGAAAGGTGCTCTGGAGTTGGTGCTCGTGGTGGCGGTCCGCGGTTGTTGAGGCACAGCTGTGGGGACAGCTTCCAACGATTTACGTCTATGATTTGCCTCACTGGTACTTGAAGAATGCAGAGTGTGGGCAGCTTTTACCCTCTTCCTCCCTCTCCCCCTTTGAGGGCGCTCTGCATCCTCCTCCTCCTTTTCTTCCTCCTTCTCCTCCTCCTCCTCTTCTTCCTGCCTATGATGATCTCCTTGTTCGCCCCATGTCGGATCAAGAACATCATTATCATCATCATCATCATCAGATGAGACAGTTTCCCTATATGTGGCGAAAGGAAGCAGTGGCCTTTTGGAGCCAGTTTGAATTGGCTCGTCTGGCTCAGAGTGTTCTGGTGAAAAGTAACTGGGGGCAAAGCCTGTGAACTGACTCTCTTCGTCAGATGACTGAAACAACTGAACATCTTCAATGAATGCTTGTAGCTCGGCCTCTCCAACACCTCGGTGGGACTCCTCTACATACTGCCATACACGTGACTTTCCAGCCGCTGATGAAGAACTAGGAGGAACAGGTGTATCATGGACTGTTTGGGACACCTGTAAGGCCTGTGTCTGGGACTGGGATGAAGAGGGGGTACAATCACTAGACCCGGGCTGGGTCATGTACTCCACAACGTCTTCTGCCTGGTGTGGCAATAATGGACGCCCACCGCCAACAGCAGTGCTTCTTGTTCTTGAGTCTGCAGCTAAAAACAAACTCATACTGGTTTGCTTGCCACCTCTGCCAAAGCTACCCTTTCCTCTTTGGCCAGACATTGTAGAAATGTTTTTATTTATGTGGCTTGACACCCTGCAAAATACTTTTTAGCTAATATGCTATTTGTATATGTCAATTTGTACACTAAATAGATTTTTTGATTGGGGGGAGGGGGGTGACACAAAAAATTCAAGTGCGCTTTGTTGTATGCAGCACTTTGTTCAGTGGTGATGCTTGTATTATGCACCACAGTATACAAACTATATACTGCAGTATACACTGTGTCTGTTTGTCTGTCTCTCAGTACAAGTGTGATACTGTGCACGCAGTCAGCGAGGGGACCCTGCTTCTGGCTGGTTCCGGCTTTATCTCTCTCTATTTTTTATCTATCTATCAATGTATCTATCTATGTATCTATCTATCTAGCTAACAGTGAAACACTCTACCTATCTGAGTACAGTAGATTTCAGGACTGCACCAATACAGTACAATCCAACAATCTATCTGACTAATAGTGTGAGTGTGACACGGTCTAACAAAGTAAGGCACTTTTTTAACTTTGACAAAGCAAGCCAAGCAGCACAGAAAGGTTGTGATGCTATCAGCAAATCCCTGTCAGGAGTGGTAAATGCAGGCATGCCCTGGCCTTAAATAGGCCAATGGCTGCCTGTGTGGCATGCAGTGACAGACAGCCAGTCGGCTGCCTGCCACAACAAACATGGAGGGGGGCATCCCTGCTCTAATTGGAGGGCCCTAGGCATCATGGGGGAGGTCCCCAGGCATTGTGGGAGGGTTGAATTCGGGCATTCATATTCTGCAAAATTGGGGTCGGGTCCACCCGAATTCGAACGGTCATTTTCGGGTCGAACATTAGGACGACCCGAATTCGAACAACAACACTAATCACAATAAAATATCTGAATTTTTTTGAGAGAAATATAGAATTTTTTCTGGCTTTTTTGATAGCAAGTGGGATCAGAATAAAATATCTGTATTTTTTTTGAGTGAAATACAAATATTTTTCTGGCTTGTATGATAGCAATTGGGACCAGAATAAAAGATCTGTATTTTTATTTAGAAATACAGAACTTTTTCTGGCTTTTTTGATAGATCGCAAGTGGGATCAGAATGAAATATCTGTATTTTTTGGGAGAAATAAAGAACATTTTCTGGCTTTTTTGATATATAGCAAATGGTTTTTGATAGCAAGTGGTATCAGAATGAAATATCTATATTTTAAAGAGAGATACAGAAATTTTTCTGGTGTTTCTGATAGATAACAAGTGGTATCAGAAAGAAATATCTATATTTTTTTGGGAGAAATACAGATTTTTTCTGGCTTTTTTGATAGATAGCAAGTGGGATCAGAATAAAATATCATAATTTTCTGTGAGAAATACAAAAAAATTTCTGGCTTTTTTGATAGCAAGCGGTATCAGAATAAAATATCTGTTTTTTTTAGAGAAATACAGAAATTTTTCTGTTTTTTTTTATAGCAATTGGGATCAGAGTAGAACATCTGTATTTTTTAGGAGAAAAAAGATTTTTTTCTGGCCTTTTTGATAGATAGCAAATGCTATCAGAAAGAAATATCTGTATTTTTTTGAGAGAAATACAGAAAATCTTCTGGCTTTTTTAATAGATAGCAAGTGAGATCAAAATCAAATATCAGTATTTTTCTAAGAGAAATACAAACATTTTTCTGGCTTTTTAGATAGCAATTGGTATCAGAATAAAATATCTTTATTGTGTTTAGAGAAATACAGAAATGTTCCTGGCTTTCTTGATAGCAAGTGGTATCAGAATAAAATATCTGTATTTTTTTTAGAAAAATACAGAAATGTTTCTGTTTTTTTGATAGCAAGTGGGATCAGAATAGAATATCTGTATATTTTTTAAAGAAATACTGACATTTTTCTGGCTTTTTGATAGATAACAAGTAGTATAAGAATGTCAGATTGAAATATCTATATTTTTTGGAAAGAAATACAGAAATTTTTCTGGCTTTTTTGATAGCAAATAGTGTAAGAATTAAATATCTGTATGTTTTTGAAAGAAATACCGAATTTTTTCTGGCTTTTATTGATAGCATGTGGTATCAGAATAAAATATTTGTATTTTTTTAGAGAAATACAGAAATGTTTTTGACTTTTTTGATAAATAGCACTTGGGACCAGAATAAAATATCTGTATTTTTTTTTTACAAAAATACAGATTTTTTTCTGGCTTTCTTTGATAGCAAGTGCTATCAGAATAAAAAATATCTGTATTTTTTGAGAGAAATACAGATTTTTTTTTTGGATTTTTTGATAGAAATTAGGATCAGAGTAGATCAGTTTTTTTAAGAAAAATACAGAAATTTTTCTTGCTTTTGTGATAGATAGCAAGTGCTATCAGAAAAAAAATCTGTATTTTTTTTTAGAGAAATACAAAAAAAATTCTGTTTGTATTCCAATTGTATTCGAATGAAATATCTGTATTTTTTTTAGAGAAATACAGAATTTTTCTGGCTTTTTTGATAGAAAGCAGTATCACAATGAAATATCTATATTTTTTGGAAAGAAATACAGAAATTTTTCTGGCTTTTTTGATAACAAGTAGTATAAGAAAAAAAAATCTGTATTTTTTTGAAAGAAATACGGAAATTTTTCTGGCTTTTATTAAAAGCTTGTGGTATCAGAATAAAATATTTGTATTTTTTTGAGAAATACAGATTTTTTTTTAAAAAGTAGCACATGGGACCAGAATTAAATGTCTGTATTTTTCTTTAGAAAAATTCAGATTTTATTTCTGGCTTAATTTGATAGCAATTGCTATCAGAAAGAAATATCTGTATTTTTTGAGAGAAATACAGAATTTTTTTTTGTTTTTTTTAGCAAGTGGCATCACATTAAATTATCATTATTTTTGTGAGAGAAATACAAACATTTTTCTGGCTTTTCTGATAGATAGCAAGTGCTATCAGAAAGAAATATCTGGATTTTTTTGAGAAAAATACAAAAAGTTTTTTTTTTTTTTTATAGCAAACGGTATCAGAATAAAATAACTGTATTTTTTTGAGAGAAATACAGAAATTTTTCTCATTTTTTTAAAGCAATTGGGATCAGAATATAATATCTGTAATTCTTTTCAGAGAAACACAGAATTTGTTTGGACTTTTTTGACAGATAGCAAGTAGGATCAGAAAAAAATAGCTGTATTTCCTTAGAGAAATAGAAAATGTTCTGGCTTTTCTGATAGATAGCAAGTGGTTTTTGATAGATAACATGTGGTGTCAGAATGAAATATCTGTATTTTTTTTTTTTTAGGGAAATTCTAAAAATTTTCTGGCTTTTTGATAGATAGCAAGTGGTATTAGAATGTAATATCTGTATTTTTTGAGAGAAATATAGAATTTTTTTTTGGCTTTTTCCTTAGATAGCAAGTAGTTTCAGAATGAAATATCTGTATTTTTTTGGCGTGAAATTCAGAATTTTTTCTGACTTTTGTGATAGATAGCAAGTGGTATAAGAATTAAAAATCTGTATTTTTTGAGAGAAATACAGAAATTTTTCTGGCTTGTATTGATAGCATGTGTTAGAATTAAATATCTGTATTTTTTTGAAATACTGAAAATTTTCTGTTTTTTTTTTGATAGAAAGTGGGATCAGAATGAAATATCTGTATTTTTTGAGCGAAATACAGACATTTTTCTGGCTTTTTTGATAGCAATTGCTATCAGAAAGTAATATGTTTTTTTTTTGTGAAAAATACAGAAATGTTACTGTTTTTATTGATAGCAAATGGGATCAGAATAAAATATCTGAATTTTTTTGAGAGAAATACAGAATTTTTTTTTGTTGTTTGTGATAGCACGTGGGATCAGAATAATTTTTTTAAAGTTTTTGTAGAGAAATACAGACATTTTTCTGGCTTTTATGATAGCAATTGGGATCAGAATAAAATATCTGAATTTTTTTGAGAGAAATGCAGAAATTTTTCTAGCTTTTTAAATAGATAGCAAGTGCTATCAGAATAAAATATTTGTATTTTTTTAGAGAAATGATGAAATATTTCTGGCTTTTTTGATAGCAAGTAGAATCAGAATAAAATGAAATGTCCAATTGCAAAAAAAAACAACAATTTTGACAGACTGCGCAAGTGCTAATTGCAAGTGAGTTTCCATCACCTGTGCGCTTAAATTTGAGCATATATAAGGGTGTGGTTTAACTTGCTTTTGTTTAGTTGTGCGCCACGGCGGACAGGCTATGTGCGCCTGAACTGTTTTATCAGTTGAAAAATGCACCGCACTTTGGCACAGTCCTCAATAAGGTAAGTTTGTATTTTTGTGTGTATATTGCTTGTTTTGCTTCATATGCACTCATGTATGTATAAACACGAGTGCACATAAAGCCAAACGTGTGTGTATGCATTTAGATGTGTGTACATATACATAGAAAAGAGAAATTATAAGAAGAAATAGGCAAAAAAGGCTTTTTGGACCATATTGCTTCACATTAAAAAGATTGCCTATTTCTTCCTATAATTTCTGATATCATGGGCTTGGCTACAAGCAACATTCATGGAGGATATTGCTTCTGGTTAAAAGAAGGAATCCACCTTTATTTACTTCTACTATCAAGCTGAGGTAAGTCAATATATATAGTGGGCCAAGATCCAAAATGCCATTCAAATCTGCAAAACCCCCCTAAAGGGATGGAAAGGCAAGAAAATGTTTGGCACAAAGTGGATTTGGCCTTGGAAGTTTGATATACTAGTACTATTTGTTTTGTGTAAACACTGAAATAATGCATACACTTGAGTATTTTTGAGCATTAAGATAAGCAACAACACAACATCTGTTCATTTCTAAGAAGGCCTGACCCTGCTTGTGAGCTTGGCAATCAATGAGCTTTGATGTTGTGCTTGGCTGGCTTTTTTGATAGCAAGTGAAATCAGAATGAAATATTTGTATTTTTTTTTAGAGAAATACAGACATTTTTCTGGCTTTTTTGATAGCAAGTGCTATCAGAAAGTAATATATGTATTTTTTGTGACTGTTGTGATAGATAGCAACTGGGATTAGAATAAAATATCTGAATTTTTTTTTAGAGAAATATATAATTTTTTCTGGCTTTTTTGATAGATAGCAAGTGGGTTCAGAATGAAATATCTGTGTTTTTTTAAAGAAATAAAGAACAATTTCTGGCTCATTTGATTGAAATATTTGTATTTTTTTTTTAGAGAAATACAGACATCGTTTTTCTGGCTTTTTTTTAAAAGATAGCAAGCGCTATCAAAATAAAATATGTCTATTTTTTTGAGAGAAACAGAAATTTTTTGGGCTTTTTGATAGATAGCAAGTGGTATCAGAATAAAATATCTGTGTTGTTTGAGAGAAATACAGACATTGGGCTTTTTTTATAGCAATTGGGACCAGAATAAAATATCTGTATTTTTTAGAGAAAAAAAATGATTTTTTTTCTGGCTTTTTTGATAGCAAGTGCTATCAGAAAGAAAAATCTATATTTTTTTCAGAGAAATTCAGACATTTTTCTGGCTTTTTTGATAGATAGCAAGTGGGATCTGAAAAAAATATCATTATTTTTCTAGAAGAAAGACAGAACGTTTTCTGTTTTTTTTGGTAGAAAGCAATTGGGATCAGAGTAGAACATCTGTATTTTTTAGGAGAAATACATTTTTCTGACTTTTTTGAAACATAGCAAGTGCTATCAGAAAGAAATATCTATATTTTTTTGAGAGAAATAGAAAATTTTGTCTGGCTATTTTAAGAGATAGCAAGTGGGATCAGAATAAAATATTATTTTTCTGAGAGAAATACAAAAATTTTTCTGGCTTTTTTGATAGATAGCTAGTGGTATCATAATTAAAAATCTTTATTTTTTTTTAGAGAAATACAGAAATGTTTCTGGCTTTTTTGATAGATAGCAAGCAGTATCAGAATACCATATCTGTATTTTTTTGAGAGAAATACAATAATTTTTCTGTTTTTTATAGATAGTATGTGGGATCAGAATAGAATATCTGTATTTTTTGTTAGAGAAATACAAAATTTGTTCAGCTTTTTTGAAAGCAAGTGGGATCAAAATATATCTGGAGATTTTTTAGAGAAATACAGAGTTTTTGGGCTTTTCTGATAGCAAGTGGGATCAGAATAAAATATTTTTAGAGAGAAATAGAGAGATTTTTAGAGATAAATAGGGAAATATATTTTTTGATAGATAGCAAGTGGGATCAGAATGAAATATCTGTATTTTTGAGTTAAATACAGAACATTTTCTGGCATTTTTAGAAAGCAAGTGGTTTTTGATAGATAACATGTGGGATCAGAACAAAATATCTGTATTTTTTTTAGAGAAATACTAAAATTTTTCTGTCTTTTTTGATAGCAAGTGCTATCAGAAAGTAAGATATGTATTTTTTCAAAAGGAAATACGGACATTTTTCTGGCTTTTTTGATAGCAAGTTGGATCAGAATGAAATATCTGTATTTTTTGAGAGAAATACATACATTTTTCTGGCTTTTTTGATAGATAGCATGTGGTATCAGAATGAAATATCTGTATTGTTTTTTAGAGAAATAAAGACATTTTTCTTGCTTTTTTGATAGCAAGTGGTATCAGAATGTATGATCTGTATTTTTCTGAGGGAAATACAGAATTTATTTCTGTCTTTTTTGATAGATAGCAAGTGGTATCTGAATTGAATATCTGTATTTTTTTGAGAGAAATACAGAATTTTTTCTGGCTTTTTTGATAGATAGCAAATGGTATCAGAATGAAATATCTGTATTTTTAGGAGAAATACAGAAAATTTTCTGGCTTTTTTGATAGATAGTAAGTGGTATCAGAATTAAACATCTGTATTTTTGTAGAGAAATACAGATGTTTTTCTGTCTTTTTTGATAGATTGCAAGAGGTATCAGAATTAAATATCTAAATTTTTTGAAAAGTGTGACAAACATTTTTCTGCCTTTTTTGATAGATAGCAAGAAGTAGCATGAAAAACTGCACAATCTGTATATTTCAAGATATGCAGAAGGCTCATAACCTGTCCCTGTCACAATGCACTGCTTCTTTCTATAACACAGAACACAAGATGGAGTGACTAACCCCTCCCTCCTTCCCTGTATAGATGCCTGTGCTCAGATCTCTACTGATTGGGCTGCTGGGCCATGCCATTTCCGGCCGGAAATTGTTGCTGTTCCCGCCCCCTGCATTTTCCCTTGTTTGTTCGGTGAAAACACGACCTCAAGGCGAATCACAAGGCCATTCTCGCCTAAATGTTCGGTAAGCGAGAAAGGCCCTATTCGCCACGAGATTGAACTTACAAATCTCGCTCGCTCATCTCTACTCAGAGAGACAGTTCTTAGTGTCAACATCCTTCCTGGTCAATGCCATGATGGGAGCTTTTGGAGTACTTCCTGATAAACTGCCAGTAATAGTTTGTAAATCCCAGGAAGTGCTGAGTAGCCTTAAGACTGCAGGGCAGTGGCCAGTTTGAAATAGTAGTAACCTTCTCGGGATCCATAGAAAGGCTCTCTTTAGAAACAATGTAACCCAGGATGGGTACCTGTGGGAGTTCAAACAGGGACGTCTCTGCTTTTGCATAGAGTCAATTGTCTCTGAGCCATTTTAAGACCAAACAGACATTTTGTCGGTGAGTAGGCAAGCCTGGAGAAAAGATCAGAACGTCATCCAAACAGACGACAATGCAGATATAAAAAAAGTCTTGAAACACCTCATTACCAAGTCCTGGAAAACAGCTGCAGCATTACAGTCAAAAGATACACATAATGCCCACCCCTGGTGTTAAATCCTGTTTTCCATTCATCCCCCTCTTTCATCTGAACAAGATTATAAGAATCCCAGAGTTCTGGTTTGGTAAAGATTTTTGCACCATGGAGATGGTCAAAGGGCTCGGGAATGAGCAGCAGAGGGTGGTGGTTCTCTATGTTGAGGCATTCAGGCCGCAGTAGTCAATACATGGCCGGAGAGTGCCATCTTTTTTCTGGACAAAGAAAAACCCTTTGCCAGCAGAGCAAGATGACTTTAATAAAAATCCCATCTGCAGATTTTCCTTTTTATACTCGCTCATAGCCTGGGTCCCAGGGAGACTGAGGGGGTATACCCGACCCTTGGGAGTTGTGGAATTAGGAACAAGGTATCTTGCATAGTCTTAGGACTGGTGGGGAGGTAGTTGCTTGGCCTTGTGCTTGGAAAAGATATCCTTGAAATCCATAAACTGACTAGGAATGGAGGGAATTAGAGCAAGAGGCTTGAGAGGTGTGAGCTTGGTCAAACACTGGGACTGGCATGAAGGACGCCAAGCCAAAACCTCTGGAGTAGACCAATCTAGCACTGGAGATTGTTGTTGAAGCCATGGGAATCCCAGGATGACTGCAGATGAGGCCTGAGGGAGAAGAAGGAAGCATATAGTCTCATGTTGAAGCACACCTGCAGACATTTGCATGGGCAACGTCTACAAGCAGATAAGTCCACAGGACAGGATGGTACCATCCACCGCAGAGATATTCAGGGGTGGTTTCAAAGGCTCTATAGGCCAGACATAATCCCTGACAAGGGAGGCTGAAATGAAATTGCCTGCTGCCCTGAAGCCAATGCAGGACTTACAGGCAAGTGTGAACTTATTGTAGTGAGGTTGAATGGGTATGGAAGCATGCTGAGTGGAGGGGGGGGAAGAGTGACCTAGCATGCCCCCCTCAGAGCATATTAGGTGTTGATGTTTCCTAACTTCAGTGGACATGGTTTATTGAAGTGTCCATTCTGTCCGCAATAGATACAAAGGCCTGTAGATAGGAGCCGGGACCTTTCGTTGGAAGACAAACATGAAAGTTGCATGTGTTCTTTCAGAGGAGGCAAAACAGGAGGGGCGGGTGAACCAAGAGACCGCTGAAAAGACGGTGCCAGTCAAGGAGAAAACCTTGAATGAGTGAGATCTCTTCAAGAAGTATTATTGAAAATTAATACACTGGTCAACAAACATTTTCTTGCCAAACAGATTAAAGTTATTTTAGGTTATGTTTGATACACAGATTCCAAATATGGCATTGGTTTTGCTAGATTGGCTCCAGTTTTTGAAATAATGACCTCAATAATAACCTCATAGAAAACTAATGAAACATGAAAATTAAGCAAAATTAAACTAGATATGCCTACGTATATAAAATTACATTTTTGAAATACTTATTGTCAATGTATTCCATATTCAGTACATTTAAAGAACTAATCACAAAGAATGATTTCCTTTTATGCTGATCATCAGGACATTCAGGCTGAAGGTTCCAGCAGTAGTCTGCCATCATGTGTCTATCCTTTCTCCCCTGATATCTTTCTTCCACCACCTTAATATCTTGATGGAACCTTTCCTCTTGTTCCTCACTGAAATCGTCAAGGTTTTCTGGAACTTTTTGCAAAGGGCTATGGAGATTGTGTACCTTTATGCTCATAGTAGCACCCAAATTTTTAAAGTTTGAGAGCAAGTTTTGTACTAGTTCTTAATAGTTTTGTGCTTTATGGTTATCCAAAAAGTCCATGACATAGTTGTGCCAAGCAGAAGCTTCAGTATCAGCCAAATAACTTGTGAAATTTGAATCATTTATCAGTTTCAGAATCTGGGCTCCATCAAAGATTCCTGCTTTTATTTTTCAGTACTCAATCCAGGGAAGAATCTACAAATGTATTTAAAGCAACCGCTGTCCTTGTTCAGAGCCCTAACAAATTGCTTCATTAATCCCAACTTTATGTGAGAATGATTTTTTTTTTTTGTCAACCAATTTTTCCACTGACGTAGACACTCTACACAAGTTTTGCATACCATATGTAGAGCCCAATACTTATCTTTGTCCCCCAGTTTAATACCAAAAATATGCAAGATATGCTTGTGTTACAATATTCACCGCAAATGTAGCAAAATACAATAGGGTAATTTAAACAATGTCTTCTTGAAGAACTCATATTTCTGAAAAAAAAAGAAAATGTATCAATTATAAGAAGGCAAATTAAAGTTTCATGAAAATAATGCTACATTTAATATATAAAAATGCAAAACATTGGTGTAAATTAAGATTGATAATAATATGCTGTGTTAACATTTGTTGTTGTTAAAATTGTCTATTCCGATTCCTGCATCACAAGAACTGGAGTCAATTCAAAAAAATTGATAAATCTGGATTCAGCAGACCTGATATACACTAAATATATTGAAAAATGCTTGGTAAGTGAAAAAAAGGAAGGCCTCAATGCTATTGGTGACCGGATCCTTCCTATCCCAGAGTGGGGATGCCCACGCCAAGGTCTCTTCGGAAAGCAGGGAAATCAAATACACCTTCTTAGTCCAGGTCAAAGAATCGCTGTGGTGGTGGCAGGGGACACGCAGAAACTAGTGGGACAACAGGAGACTGGGCACAGGCTGGAGGTTTGGCAGGAGCACTGAAAGAGGTCTGGAGCTGATCCAGATGAATAGTGAGTGTATGGAGCTGTCGAAGTACCTGGATTTGGGTAGCTTCCTGGGTGTCCAACCTCTGGGTGAGTGATTGGATGGGGTCCCCTGATGCCTGGCAGGGTGTAGTCATGGTTGGTTCATGCAAACTGTCTCACTTGGGGCTACAGGGCCTCTAGGGGGTGCTACAACTTGAACACAAATGGTGTGAGCCCTGAGAATCTAAGCGGTAACTGGGTCTTCTCCAGAGCCTCTAGTGGTGAGGATGTTGCACTACTGGTTACTGCCTGGTTGCGATCCTTGGGCACTCCAGGGTAGGCAGAATGATGCAATACCAAATCACCAAGTGGAAAAATTGTCAAGGAAGGCCGGGTTGAGGCAAGCGGCAAGCAAGAAAGGAACAAACGGGGGTCAAGAACCGGAAATCCAGGAAGAAAACACTGATGACACAGGGGCCACTGCAGACACAGGAGGCACAGGTGACACGGCAGGTCACAGGTGACACGGCAGACACAGGGATCACTGCAGATACAGAGGAACAATGGAATAGCACAAGGCACCAGGCAGGTAAACACCAGACTGGGCAATAAGGGGAGCTGGAGCTGGACAGGAAAAGCACTGAATTAAACAGCAGGTGTAGAGGAAATGCTCAGCAGAGCTAAGGGGCTCGGCACTAATGGAGACACATTGCACAGACGCTTAGTGCTGTGTCTGAGCTAGCTAAATAGCCAGGGATGATTAAGAGGCTATTTACAGATTGGCCTGCAATATGGATGAAACTGATAAAACTTGGGAGAGCAGTTGCATCCAGGGTTAGAACTGCTCAAATGTGCAGGAAAGAGGCACCTGAGCTTTAGGAAGGAAGAGGTAAGTGTGACAACTTGAGGGTGATTTGGAAATTTTTGGACAGCATGTGTATCAGAACAATTGTAGGTTTGTTCAACTCCATTAAAAAAAAAGTTCTAAAGCAGAAAGTTAGCAAATTAAACTGATCTAAAAAACATTTTATAGCGATAGCACTGACCTGCCCCATTTTCCAAAAGCAGGAGGCTTGTTGAATTATTAGCAATCACATATGTTCATATGTGAATTTTTGTGGAGTCACATGTAAGGAAAGACCAATTTAAGTCACCAATTTACAGTAGATACGCAGTATGTCAGAACATTCCCACTACTCTTCCTGAGCAGTTCCTGGGATTTTTTTCTCAGAAAGCAATATGCACAACTCTTCAGGTCTGCTTTCTTTTGTGATTCCTCCTTCTTTTTTTTCTAAATAGTTTCAGCATTATTGGAAACAAGAAGACCGGAAACAGTATTGTCGATGAACTTAGGATGCAGACATACAATTGGGCCAACAATGCAAAACAATGCAGTGCAACTAATGCAAATATGCAGCCTCTGTTAAACAAGACAAAACCAAACAAATGCAATGTCTGCCTAATTAACAAAGAACTAAAATCATGAGCTAGCTATAAACAAAAAATAAAAACAAAGAAACCTCTGAAACTTTAGGTATTGTTTAAATTTCTATAGTCGTACCATGTAGAATGACGGAAAAGATCAATAGGATCTTCTAATTGAGAAGAGGAGAATGTGTCTCAAAAATGCACCCAGGTATCAAAAAATCTTTGAGAATGCATATCAAGGTGCTGAGTAGCTTCTACTTTATCTATCGTCATAAGAGAATGTAATAATTTAGTTGTAACATGGAGTTAGGGGTTCAGCCATTGTTTCATAATACATTTTTTTGCCGCGAGAAAACATAAATTTTCAAGTTTAGACGGAGATCTGGTGGTGCTAGATACTGGCAAAGAAGAGGGAAGTACATGGAAAAGAGCCACTTGAGGTAGAAAGGTTTGTCTTTGGCCTGGTAAATGATTTGCATAGGAAAAAACTTGGAGCCAAAAAGACTGGATTTTTGGACATGACCACAATGCATGTTCCAGGGAAGCTAGGGATAAACCGCATTTAGGGCATGCCAATAAAAATTTGGAAACTGTAGAAGATTTGATCTTAAGGTCAAATGGATAGTATGCCCTATGCAATGTTTTATAATGCATCTCCCTCCAGATTTCACTAATGATCAACTTATGAACGACTGACCAGCTAGTTTCCATATATTCCAGGGTTTCTGGGTAGGGCATATCTAGGAATGTTGCCCATTTATCTACATAGGAATAATTGCTGGGTAAATCAGCGTCCCTTAATTGCAGGAACAGATATAAATCCGCAATGGATAGTCTAGTAGGCATTTTCCCAATGAACCTTAAAATGGTAGATGGCAATGGAAAAACTTGATCAGAGCGGAGGTGGGTGAATATATAATGCTTCACTTGTAAATAGTTCAAAAAATGTGAGGCTGGAAGTACATATTTAACCCTTAAAATATGAAATGGTAAAAAGTGGCAATTTTCATCTAGCAAATGATCAAGAAATTGAACTCCTCTCCTGAGCCAGTAAAAAAAAGCTTTTAATTGGGATCCATGTAGAAAATCAGGCATACATTTTGGGCTATTTTATGACTATGTACAAATGGTTGCTGATTACCGTATGACACGTCAGAAAGAAGGGGAAGATATTTCCTGTTTTATTGTTGGACTACAGTTACTTCTGTCCCCACTTGTATATCATAACGCTATATGCCCTTCTGAAGTGGATTCCATGAGAACCAGTCAGCTAGTGAAAGGTTTGCTACCTCATCATCGTCTTGCAAATTCTCAAGATAGTGTTATCTGACAAGGTCATGCCTCTTCAGGAGTTAATGAGGATGGTGAAGCGACAGGAGGCAGACATTTTGTTTAGTACCCCTAAGAAAGCAAAGAGTGCCCTCAAAGAGGATGTATCCCCTGGCTCTAATAACTTAAGACAAACTGAACCACAGCGATTCAAACATTTAAAGGCTGGGTTTACAGAAAATGTTTCAGGTGTGGCCAGAGTGCCTATTCTAGTCATCAGTGTCATGAGAACCAAGGAGGGACAGTTCAGAGTGTAGCTTTCCCTGTTCAGAAGGGTAGCACCAAAGAATGTTGATGAACTAAGACAGACCTTACACCAGATGAAATCCCAAAGGATCATAATAGACAGTAAAAGTCCTTATGCCTCTCTCATTATGGTGGTAAGAAAGAAATGTGTATCAATCTGCCTATATGTAGATTACCGCACCCTGAATCAGAGATCCATACCAAACCAGTATACCTTACCTAGAGTTGAGAAGGGTCTTGAGGCCCTGAATAGAAACTGTTGGTTCACTGTTTTGGATTTACAGTCAGGGTACTATCAGGTTCCCATGGCCCCTGAAGACCAAGAGAAGACAGCCTTCATATGTCCTTTGGGCTCCTATCAATTTACTTGCATGCCACAAGGTATAAGAGGTGCCCCCGCCACTTTCCAAAGGTTGATGGAGAAAGTTCTTGGTGATCCTGTGCCCAGAGAATGTTTAGTGTACCTCGATGACATCATTGTTTTGGGGCTACGTTGGAAGAGCATGAGGAACAGCTCATTAAAGTGCTACAACGTCATAAAGAAGAGGGTCTAAAGCTGTCAGCTGACAAGTGCAAGTTCTGTAGGTCACCTATGTAGGCCACATTGTTTCAGCTGAAGGGGTAGCCACTGACCCAGCTAAGGTGGAAGTGGTGGTAAACTGGCCTCGAACTCAGAGCTACGTTCTTTTCTTGGATTTTGTGGTTACTACCGTCGATTTGTAGAGGGATATTCCAAAACAGCCAAAGTGCTACATGACCTGTTGAAAAATGATGTGGATGGTCAAGAGAAACAAAAGAGGTCCTCCAAACGTCCCTTTGGAGAAAGCTGGACACCTGCATATGAAGAGGCCTTTACTCAACTGAAGAAGAAGTTAACCGAAGCACCAGTATTATCGTACGCTGATGCTTGGAAGCCCTATGTGCTTCATGTTAAAGCTAGGTTTGAAGGACTGGGTGGTGTGTTGCACCAAGAATATCCAACTGGACTACAGCCTCGCCCCTAGTGAACGTAATTATCCAGTACACTGGAGTTGGAATTTTTGGTGCTCAACTGGGCCATTGTGAATAAGCTACATGATTATTTTTACGGAGCTACATTTGAAGTGAGGACAGACAATAACCCTTTGACGCTACAGAAAAATTGGATGCTACAGGGCATAGGGGGTGGCAGCCTTATCCAAATATATTAATTTACCCTGAAGTATAAACCAGGTCCAAAGAACATTGGGGCTGATGCTCTTTCTAGACCCCCATGTCTAATCTCCAACACAGAAGACAGTGAATGGGAGGAAGTCCCTAGTCCTGGTGTGGGAGCCTTGTGTGCTATGGCAGCACTTGTTGAAGATCAGATGGCTTTCCCTGAGATGAGGCTCTCCCTGAGATTCGATAGGAAGTAGGGCAGAGGCAGTGCCTGATATATTTGCCTATCCTGCTGCACTGGGATCATTCAAGAAAAGTTCTAAATCTCCACAACGGATGATCGAGAGTCAAAAGGCTGATCCTGTAATTGGACCTCTGTATTGGGCAGTAAGTGCTAATGATCCAGGAATGTTGAAGAAGTCTTTACCTACTGAGTGTGGATCACTTCTGAGAGACCGGTAGAAGTTTAAGATAGACAAGGGTCTGCTCTATCATGTGGTTCTGTATCATGACCATCCTGGAAGACGTCAACTGGTTCTCCCCTATTGTTTTCGGAAGATGGTCTTCCGAAGTCTACATGATCATCATGGTCACCTTGGTCCTGAGAAGACTTATGGCTTGGTGCAAGACCGATTCTACTGGCCCAGGATGAGAGAAACCGTGACAAGTCTTTGCAGTAAGCACTGCCAACTAGAGCTGCTCCAATAGGGCATTTACAGAGTTCAGGTCCCTTGGATTTAGTCTGCATAGATTTTCTTTGCATTGAAAGTGCCCCTGATTCATCAAGCAGAATCGGATTATTGGTCGCGCATTCGTATTAATCCGGCTGGTAGTGAGGCGAGTGTACGCGCATACTCGAGTCCGGACCGTGGTAATCCGCGATCGATGGCCGCGCGTACTTTCGCGCTTCCAGCAAGCGCGGATTTTATTGATGAATCAGGGGCAATGATTCAAGAGGAATTGGAAATGTACTGGTGGTGACTGACCACTTTACTTGATATGCCCAAGCCTTTCCTACTAAGGATCAAAAAGCAGTTACAGTTGCGAAAGTACTCTGGGAAAAGTATTTTATCCATTATGGCCTACCCCATGGGTGCATTCCAATCAAGGGAGAGACTTTGAAAGAAAGTTGATTACCCCCCTTGCGGTAATCCCGAGTCTGACTCGGGGTCGATTTTAATTGCAAAATGCGGTAATCCCGAGTCAGACTCGGGGTACCTAAAAGCAGGTTAAAAACACACTTGGCACTTGGCAGATTAGTGTGATTGCTAGAGTCTAAGTGGTAGTGCAGATAGGTTGTTCCTGAACTCCAGAGACATTGCCTGCATCCCTGCAATACAGGATCACAACATACACAGCCCAATTGCTGGCTGGAGGATCTCCTTGCTGCTCTTTTCAGGATCATCCCATCAGGACATCTTTGCAATTCTAGAAGCCTCTGCAACTCATCCTGACACTGATCATAACTGGAGGTATTTGTGGTTATAGACTGTATATATACCCGGGTATATCTGTGCACAATGTAAACATGTAAGTACATATAAAGAGTATAATCTCATTTTATATCAAATAGAAAAAAACAGGTAACCTTAAGCCCAAAGGGATTTATTAACATTCATTAAATTATACTTTTATAGGCATTAAAAATTGCTTTAATAATGTACATTTATAAATCACCTGTTATTCAAGGAAATCCATTAAACCACGCTGTGATTTGCAGCTACAGATCACAAAATCATAAATAACAATAATTCAATGTTTTTCATAGCTTTTTTGGTGCACTGTGTATGTAAGTACAGGCAACTTACAATCATTATGATTCAGTATGTTTTGCAATTTACATTGTATTATGACTGATAATACTAATAATAACTTTGTGTCAGTTTTTGCCCATCTGTTCTGTCTCATGGTGACACCCAGCGACATACAACAGCCTCCCTGCCTTCTGGTTACTTCCAACGCTGATTTAGCTTCTGTGATTTTCATCTATGGTATGTTATCTGCCGGTTTAAGTGGGGGACACACCAGTGATAGGGATATTAGCACTCCTGTTTTTTGCTGCCTTAAGCTACGTACACACTTCCAATTATTATCGTTGGTAGACGAACGATCCTGCACGATATCTGCGAACGATCGTATAGCACCGATCCTGTACATACAGATAACGACACGATCGTTCGTAGATATTGTACACACAATAGATGCGATCGTTTGAACGATACAGGAAGTTACGTGCACCGCAGGAACGTTTGTTC
Organism: Pyxicephalus adspersus; assembly: GCF_032062135.1. Lineage (NCBI taxonomy): Eukaryota > Metazoa > Chordata > Amphibia > Anura > Pyxicephalidae > Pyxicephalus > Pyxicephalus adspersus. The sequence continues at coordinate 44,594,138 of NC_092871.1, forward strand.
ATCACGCATGCTCAGACCATGGACGATCAATGAACGATCGTACACACGAACGATGGTCAACGATCGTCGTCCAATCCGATCCACCAGTCCGGTCGTTCATTTCCAACGACTTTCCTCGTTCGTCGGCGTCGTTGGTTACTTTTTTTACGAACGATTTTTGCTCAATCGATCGTTCGTCGTTCGTTCGTCGTTCATTTTGAACGATAAAAATTGGAAGTGTGTACGCAGCTTTACTGTTACTTGTACTTATCCAACAAGTAACTGTCCTTTCCTTGCTGCTGCCTGCTATGTCTGAGCCTTGGGAACTTGGAGGTATAGGCATCTGCAATCCCCACACAGCCTGTCAATCACTTCCCAATATTAATTCAGGCTAAGACCTGATGCTCATTCCCCCTGATAGTGGTCGATTTTTAAACTGCTGTACCGGTAAGTGTTTATTGTTAGATACCTGTTACTGACCCTTGTTTTGTTTGATCTTTTGCCCTTTTTGTCACCTGATTTGACCTCTGCATGTGTTTTGGCCTAGAGACGTTTTGACTGTTTGGATGCCTCATCTGCCTAGTTGCTGTTTGGTATACAACCCTGGCCAAGTTTTCAAGACTGTTAACACCTTACAACTTAAACTCATGCTACCCTGCTATCACTGCGGACCTGCCTGCTCAGCAGGCTTCTAGTCATTTGCTAATTCTTGTACATGTAGGGGTCTGCCTTTTTCTATCTGCTTGCTGAGTTCTGGTTAATGTCCCAGGAAGGGAGCCCCCTCTGCTAACAGAGACCCTGTCCTGGGTGGAGGCACTGCCAACTTTATTATTATCCTCACTCTTCCACATAGTGAAGGCCCAGGATCCTCTCTGTTATCTACAGGTTAGCGCCATAGCCTGGTTAGTGGGAGTCATTTACATTACCCCCCCCATAACAGGGCTACATACACTTGAGGCAAATTCTTGCGTACCCAAGTCTTGGGGGTAACTGAGTACAGAGACAGCGAAACTACCCTTCTGAGGCTGAGTGGGGGCTTGTTTATAGTTGGTGTTAGATTGGGGAGTTGCATCTAGTTCGTTTGCTTGGGATTGCTTTCCTTATTTTGTTTGAATCATTTTATGCTTTTGAGCATCTGTTTTCAGCTTTGAATGATATCAAACCTGACATCAGAAACAGATTAACTGGGAAAAGCTTTAACTTTGTTTAGTAAATCCAGCATACACAGGTCACTGGACAGTTATTTTATATCCAAGTATCAATGTCAGTGACTGCTGTCTCTCTATTGTACTTGCAGTGCTATATGCAGTGCCCCGTCCATCTACTGCACTTTGCACTGTGCCTCTTGCACCCTTACTGCTTGAAGTGCTTCCTATTGCACATGCAGTGTCAGTTGCTTCCTTACAACACATGCAGTGCCCACTGCCTACTTCTGGAGTGTGCAATACCAATAGCCTCTTGACCAGGTTATCCCGTAGCTTGCCTTGAAGCTATCCCCCCCTTAACTGCCAACAATTCCTTCCACCCCTTGCCAGTCCCCACCCCTTTAACCATCCCTTAACTTAAATAAAAACTCTACACCTGAAATGCATTTTAAATGGCTGGCAAGCAGCCGTTTATTTAAATAACAAACTTTTATTAATATTCATATATTAACATAATATTTAGCATATTTATTAAATAACCAACAACAATAAAATATTTAAATACCATTTAGAATAACATTTACATAACATTTAAATAACAATTTATAACACCATTAACCATTAACCCTTACTATCTTCTGACCAACCTATAATTCTCACATTAACCCTTTCATTTTCAATAAAACCTGTAAGTTTTTGTGAGATTGTAGAAAGGATTCACCTCTTGTGTATATGCTTTTTATGAACAAAGTCAAGTGGTAAAGTGTTGGTATGAGATATTCCATGCAATGACCCCCCAAACAAATAGCACTCCCATTTTATTTATCATGTGGGAAAGGAGAGGTGTAGACATTTAGGATTGTTGCCTAAAGCTGTGTAATGGACTTCACTAATATGAGACGTCCAACAATCTTCAACAATCTAGGCAGAATGTAAATGTTTTCAAAACAACACACACTAAGAAAAATGTCAATGTATGTTTTGCCCTGAATATTTGAGCTGTAGAAAATTGTTTTACTTGCATGGCTGGCAGTGAGAGGATTTGATTTATACATCTGACTGCTGTACAGGCAAATAAAAAAATTGGATAAGAGAGAAATAAATTTGTATGTGTCTTATAAGTCAACCATCTGCTTTATTAGGTAATTGGTAAATACAGGATATGAATGAAAACATGTTTGATGGCCTTATTGTCTGTTGTTTATTATCTTTGTTGCGCTTTCTGTAATGACTATCCTAAATGCAGTCCTGTACCATGTCAACACAACATGGGTTTTGACCTTATTGTCTGTTGTTTATTATCTTTGTTGCGCTTTCTGTAATGACTATCCTAAATGCAGTCCTGTACCATGTCAACACAACATGGGTTTTGACGACCAGAAAACATCTTTATTTTTTACTGGAATTACAACTTTAATGCAGGTGATTTCTGCGGAAGCTATCATTGATTTAGATCATCTCATGGGCAAACTGGAGCAAGAGACAAAATGAAAAAGACTTTTGGTACATTTAGAATAATGTGTTGTTGATGTGACTGTTTAGGCAAGTAGCTACATTGCCTTTTTCTCAGTCCAGCCAGATAAGCTTCTAATTGCTAAGTAAACAGAGAACTAAGGTTCTTCATGCCAGATAAAAGTGACTATAAATACACAATGCAAGATTTCCTGACATGTACAGATCTCCCTCTGTATAGTATATGGACTGACCGTGTGTAATGTCTGCCATGAAGACACCTGTACCGTACCATAGAGGAAAGGTGTGCTGGTGATGTGGGATTTGTGACATGTATGTAGAGCTGGTGACACATGTATGTAGGACTGTTGACACATGTATGTACTTCTCGTGATACAAGTATATAGATCTGGTGACACATGTATGTAGGACTTGTGACATGAGTTTGTAGTTCTCGTGACACATGTTTAAAGGACTGGTGACAAATGTATCTAGGTATGGTGACACATGTATGTAGTTCTGGTGATAAATGTACATAGGACTGGTGAAACATATATGTATTTCTGGTGAAAAATGTAGGTAGTTCTGCTGATACATGTATGTAGCACTGGTGACACATGAATGTAGTTCTAGTGACAGATGTATGTAGGACTGGTGACACATGAATGTAGTTCTGGTTACAGATGTAGAACTGGTGACTGATGTATGTAGCTCTGGTGATGCACATATGTAGGACTGGTGACACATGTATGCAGATCTGGTGACCTATGTATGTAGTACTGGTGTTACATGTATGTAGTTCTGGTGACACATGAATGTAGCACTGGTGACAAAGGCATGTAGAACTAGTGAGATGTGAATGTAGTTCTGGTGACAGATGTATGTAGTTCTGGTGACACATGTATGTAGTACTGGCGACAAATGTATCCTTTCACCCTACAAAATTACTATATAACTCAGGCTAGCCAATCTAGATTACCACCAAAGATAAAAGATAGGAATCCCTTCGCCTACACTATCTCCATAGTCATTTGCAAAAATTTCTAGAAAACCTTGATGATTTCAGTGAGGAACAAGGGGAGAGGTTCCATCAAGATATAAAGGGGATCAGGGCAGATGGGGTAGACACATGATGGCAAACTACTGCTGGAGCCTTCAACGTGATTGTCCTGATCATCAGCATAGAAGGATCATACAAATCATAGAAATAGAGTAATTCGAAGACTTTGTTGGAATCAGTTGTGTAAATATACTGAATATATTGACATTTAGTATTTCAAAAATGTTACTTTTTATACATAGGCATATCTAGTTTAATTTTGCCTAATTTTCATGTTTCATTAGTTTTCTATGAAGTTATAATTGAGGTGATTATTTCAAAAACTAGAGCTAATCTAGCAAAACCAATACCATATTTGGAATAAAACTTAAGCCAGATGTCCTCCTGATTCATGAATCTCACTTTTGTTATCTTTAAACCCCCTCTATTACCACTACCAAACTATTCTCAAACATTCTTTGCTAACTCTACTAAGAAAAAAAGCTGAAGTATTGACTGCAATTATTTATCACACATCTCTGACCCTAATGGAAGATACCTCATCTTACAATGCAAATACACAACGTCCCATATACTGTTAACGTCAATGTGAACCAACCAACCAATTTTTACAAGCTTATGTAGAAAGGTAACAAATTACAACAGGGCCATTTAGTTATGACAGGAGACAAACTATAGAAGATCTTCTCCATTTCTCCGAAAGTCATTTTAAAACTATGATTTCTGTTGACACTTAATAATGTTAGCAAAGATTGCGCATTTTTTTCTACATTTTTTTCTTTTTTTTTATTACAATAGATTATACAACAGGTAGATGAACAACAGCACAAATGCTGGATCAGAGTGTGAAAAATTAGGTACACCCTTACCACTTTCATAAGATTTAAGAGGGTAAATAGCAACCAGGTGCTGCTAACTAAATGCACCTAATTATTTGCTCATCGGCATGTGTGACCACTACTATTAAAGCAGACATTTTGTCAATTTGCTGGTCTGGATAATTTAGGTGTGTGTTAACACAATGCCAAGGAGGAAAGGCATCCTAAGTTAACCTCCTTGCAGTTAAGCCCGACCTTCGCTCGGGCAAAAAAAAATTGCAAGGATGGTTAAGCCCGAGATTTTTCACTTACCTGGTCCCCCTGTGCTCATCCAGCGTCGTCCTCCATCGGT